>NW_022196252.1:1281291-1323354 GCF_008641045.1 Pistacia vera | reverse complement strand
GATCCACTCAAAGTAGGGATCCTCCAAAGTTTCTGGCAAGCTTAGGCCATGGTCAATTGGAATGAGCTCCACGTGACCAAAGTTCCCAACACCATCAAGCTTCCTCACTAAAAGGTTTCCCGCATGTCTATCAGTGTTAAAAATTCTAACATCTAATATCCCTATGCGATGCACCGCAGAAACTGGGAAGCTTGATGTCCCATGATCACTTGCATCAAAATTATGCTTTATGAACTGCTGGAAAGATGCAATCTTACTAACCAGATTCTTTTTGTGAGCCTTGTTCCCATTTACCCCATCATTGACATTGAAGATTGAGTGTGTGATCTTCACCAGGGCAGTGGGAGGCACATTTGCAAAGTGATCATAATCAAGAAGGTAAGCAGCTACCTCTCTGATCCCTGTTTCCCCAACCCGCACCGAACGTTTCAATCCTGGTTGCCCAAGAGCTTTACCAACAAAGCCCTTGGGATTGTTGGGTGCAAAAGGTTCTTCATCTGTTGGTTTCACAATGGCAACATTCTCACCTCTGCTGTTCCTAAAATAATATGCACCTCCAAGCCCACTATGAACAGGAATAGGATCAACACCCATCTTAATTGCCTTCACAATGTCCCTTACCAATTGTTGGGTAATACAAAAGCAATCAGACTGGCCCAGTATCTCAATAGGACCACTCTTATCCTTTTGCTGGATATCATTTCCCCTAGGCGAAAGGCACGGAGTGGATGAACTCCTATGCAGTATGTTCCTTGTCAAAAGAAGTGGGGAATCATTTCTAACCGCACTAAGATCATTCTTTAACACCATATCCCCAAAAGTCAGTGAGCTCTCCTCAGTAGGCACATTGAGAGCAATCTGCAACCTTCGTTTCACAGTATGAGCATTGTCTCCGCGATCCAACTCCATCCCTAATACACAACCAGTCTCTGTTTGAACGAAAACTCGTCTCCTCCCCGCAGGCTGTTTCCCTTCCATTCTCTTGTTCCCGTGGTATTCTCCGCGGAGCGGAGTTTTAAAGACTGCCACTGCCATCTGAGTTTGAACTGGGCTGTCTAACTTACGAGACATGAAATGGAAAAACAAACCACTATTTTCTTGGCCGGCAACAAAGGCGGCTGTGGAAGAGAGTTTCTTCCTTACCTCCCAAGAAGGCGCCAAGCTCTGAACCAGACACTAATCGATATTTAATTAATGAAAATAATCCCCAAATTATCATCAATTGATGAACTCAGATAGATCCCATCCCAAAACTCTAAAAGGCCGAAAGCTTAAAACAGAAACCAGAAACAGAGCAACTAATAAAACACCCTATGCTACATTAAAAAAGCCATTATCCGAAGCCGCTCAAGAGTCAAGAATCTGAAACAAAAAACAGCAATATAATTAGATATTAGAAACAAATACCAGATAGGATAGCCAACTGACTTAAGAATGATTGTATGACAACAAATACCAAATAGATACCAGAACAAAAGGCGTTAAGCTAAAGGGTTGTTAATTAAGCGAAATAATTTATTTAATATAAAAATAAAAATAAAACATTGTTTTCTTCCTGCTTAAGTAAAACTCAAAGCCAAAGAAGATAAAAATAATCAGCGCGAGTGGATCTAGATTTAAAACAAGATGAAAGCAGCGAACATTACACCATTATTCAACATTCAAAAAATCTAAAACATTTTCGACCTCCGTAAGCAACATTTTCTTAAACCTTACTGCATTATTAGACTTCCACATAAGCTTTTTAACTAAAACTAATTGAAATAAGAAAATTAAAACTTGAAAATGTAACAATCCGAATTGGAACAACCTTAAATCAAATCGAAGTTAAAAACCGGCATTTGACATCAAAAGTGATTTACCAGGTTCCGAGATCTGACCGGACCAGACAATCTCGAACTCCTCGAAAAACAAGAACGGCAATAACGCAGTGATTGACTAATTAAAAAGCATAGAGAGACAGAGAATGAAAGGTGCCAAGTGAAGATGAAATGAAAGGGAAAGTTTAAAGGGCGGCAAGGAATGGTTCCGAGTTGACTCAGTGAATTGTTCTCGCAGGCCACACACAATAAACCTTGTTTGCTGTTGTGTCTCTCAGGACGTACTACAACTTAACGCGTGAAGTCGGGTTAAAAAACTAACCCTGGTTAGTTAGAAGGAGAACTCTCTCTCTCGCCCTTTCCCTTTCTTTGTCTCGGTTGGATTGTGAATTTTGTATCGAAGGCTCTAGAACACGACATGAGAGCCGCTGGATTCAAGGAGCGGTGAAGGAAGCAGAGCCGTTTGATTGGGTGCGGTGACGTGGAGATAATGGATTGGGTATTCGACGTGGCGGAGTCACCTGCTATACAGGTTCTGTCAGCGAATGGGAGGTTTTCGTTTTAATTATTAAATGCCTGAAATACAGTTTACGTTGATTGACGAAAATACCCCTCCTCTGATGAGTACTAATATATTTGCCATTACGGTGGGGCCAGGTGAAAATTGCATTTCTCCTATCAGTTAAACTTATCGGACGGTTTGGATTGGATATTTTTTGTGGGTAGAAAGGTGTGGTAGCATGGAAGAACAATAATTCCAATGGGTCATTTTAGAAGTTTTCTTGTTGAAGATAGTTTGATTATGATATATCAAGTATAAACTAATATTATCCTAAATAATAATTTAATGTATAGGATTTGGGGAAAGCGTTATAAAGGGCAGTCAAGTCCATCTAGATGTGGGTGTTTAATTATACATAATCATAAGCAGTTTAAATTAGAAGATCTTGCCTCCATGTTGCCTATACCTTTGCAGAATTTCTTAATACAATTAGATTTATTATAATAATATATAATTGATGACAGGCTTTTAATATCTACTTAATTATTTGTAAAATATTGTTTTTTTATACAATTATTGTGACAATCCCATGTTACTTGCTCTATTCAATCTAAATGGGTTTAGCTTTAGTATATAGAAGGAGGATGTAGTTTTCAAAATAAAATAGATAATGACCCGCTAAGAGAAATTTAAGCTAATGAATTTAAGGCGTAATAACCCCCAAGGTGTTGGCATGACAATCAAGGAGGTTTACTCATTCCTTGAGTTCTTGGGAGTAAACGACTTTTTTCCACCCAAAGTTTGCTTTAATGACATTTTTTTTTATTAAAAAAGCTTAAAAATACAAATTTTCCACCCAAAATTTATATTCTGTTAATACCGAACATACATTTTACTTTCTTAGCAGATATTTGATGAGTTACCATGAGTCAAAATAAGAGGGATTTTGTAGAGTGGAGGTCGATGGATCAAATGATAGTGATTGATTGAAAATTCGCCGTCGAAAATCAACTAAAAAAATAAAATCCTATCTTTGCAATGACCTACAATCGACGAGAAATTAGGAGTTGGAGTGAGACGGGATTTGTAGAAAGAAGATTGAAGGTTTAAATGGTGGTTACAGAGAGAATTTTTGTTGTTAGAATCGGCTTTCGATAATAATAAAATATAAACATTGAGTGAGAAAGTGGTATGTTGAAACTTTTTGGGTAGGAAAGTGTTGTTAAAGCAAATCTTGGGCGAGAAAAAGTCATTTACTCGAGTTCTTAGATTCAAACTTGGGGTCACCTATCACTATAACATTGTGACTTACTTGATTCTTTGGGCTTATAGGGCGTTCAATAAACTGCAATTATTAGTTGAAGTACACGCAAGCTGGCATAGACACCTCGATTACCAAAAAAAAATAAAAAAAATTAAGGTGTAATTGTTTTATCTAAAAAAGATAAATAATAATAATAATAATAATAAGGTGTAATTGTTGTATCTAATAAATTTATCAGAGCAAAAAACAAGTAAATAAATATAATTGTATCAAAACAAGATGGATGTAGCATTTTATTTAACCTTCTTTTAATCCATGTTATTGTGTAAAATTAGCAAGATGAATGTTTAATTTGTGTTCAATCATCTGCCCCTTTTTAATAGTGCAATAATACGTACCATATATAAAATATGTATATGTATGAAAAAGTAAACGCAAAAAAACCCTAAAGAGTTGGCCTGACGATCGAGGAGATTTGGTCCCTTCCTTGAGTTCCTGGATTCAGACTTTGGGGTCATCTACCACAATAACATTATGACTTATTTAGTTTTTTACACTTGTAGAATGTTCAATGAACTCCAAAGATTAGTTGAGGTATGCATAAATTGACCTGAACACCGGCGTTCACCCAAAAAAAAAAAAGTAAATGCAAAACTGCTAACTCAATTAATAGGGTAGATTATGTGACAACAAAAGAAATAAGAAGATCATTAATGAACATAATGCAGTTGAAATCTTCAAAAGAAAATGCAACATTAATTAAGTTGTAAAGCTTTTTACTTATATTTTTGTCCTTCCCTACGCCTACACAAACCTAAATGCAAATATATGTGTCATGGAACTTATGTTACACTACACATTTGTTCTTTTTCTATATCTATTTTTTAATTATTATAAATTTCATATCATAAATTAAACCTGCTCATCATAATTTGGTGAAGAGGTTTTTGCTAATGGATAGATTTAAAAAAAAAATTTTAAAATAAAAAAAAAAAAATCAACATCCACTTTTAACTTTTAAGTACATCATTTGTTAAATTTTCTTTAACAAATAAATCATGCAATTTTTATATTACCACACACAATAAACCTTGTTTGCTGTTGTGTCTCTCAGGACGTACTACAACTTAACGCGTGAAGTCGGGTTAAAAAACTAACCCTGGTTAGTTAGAAGGAGAACTCTCTCTCTCGCCCTTTCCCTTTCTTTGTCTCGGTTGGATTGTGAATTTTGTATCGAAGGCTCTAGAACACGACATGAGAGCCGCTGGATTCAAGGAGCGGTGAAGGAAGCAGAGCCGTTTGATTGGGTGCGGTGACGTGGAGATAATGGATTGGGTATTCGACGTGGCGGAGTCACCTGCTATACAGGTTCTGTCAGCGAATGGGAGGTTTTCGTTTTAATTATTAAATGCCTGAAATACAGTTTACGTTGATTGACGAAAATACCCCTCCTCTGATGAGTACTAATATATTTGCCATTACGGTGGGGCCAGGTGAAAATTGCATTTCTCCTATCAGTTAAACTTATCGGACGGTTTGGATTGGATATTTTTTGTGGGTAGAAAGGTGTGGTAGCATGGAAGAACAATAATTCCAATGGGTCATTTTAGAAGTTTTCTTGTTGAAGATAGTTTGATTATGATATATCAAGTATAAACTAATATTATCCTAAATAATAATTTAATGTATAGGATTTGGGGAAAGCGTTATAAAGGGCAGTCAAGTCCATCTAGATGTGGGTGTTTAATTATACATAATCATAAGCAGTTTAAATTAGAAGATCTTGCCTCCATGTTGCCTATACCTTTGCAGAATTTCTTAATACAATTAGATTTATTATAATAATATATAATTGATGACAGGCTTTTAATATCTACTTAATTATTTGTAAAATATTGTTTTTTTATACAATTATTGTGACAATCCCATGTTACTTGCTCTATTCAATCTAAATGGGTTTAGCTTTAGTATATAGAAGGAGGATGTAGTTTTCAAAATAAAATAGATAATGACCCGCTAAGAGAAATTTAAGCTAATGAATTTAAGGCGTAATAACCCCCAAGGTGTTGGCATGACAATCAAGGAGGTTTACTCATTCCTTGAGTTCTTGGGAGTAAACGACTTTTTTCCACCCAAAGTTTGCTTTAATGACATTTTTTTTTATTAAAAAAGCTTAAAAATACAAATTTTCCACCCAAAATTTATATTCTGTTAATACCGAACATACATTTTACTTTCTTAGCAGATATTTGATGAGTTACCATGAGTCAAAATAAGAGGGATTTTGTAGAGTGGAGGTCGATGGATCAAATGATAGTGATTGATTGAAAATTCGCCGTCGAAAATCAACTAAAAAAATAAAATCCTATCTTTGCAATGACCTACAATCGACGAGAAATTAGGAGTTGGAGTGAGACGGGATTTGTAGAAAGAAGATTGAAGGTTTAAATGGTGGTTACAGAGAGAATTTTTGTTGTTAGAATCGGCTTTCGATAATAATAAAATATAAACATTGAGTGAGAAAGTGGTATGTTGAAACTTTTTGGGTAGGAAAGTGTTGTTAAAGCAAATCTTGGGCGAGAAAAAGTCATTTACTCGAGTTCTTAGATTCAAACTTGGGGTCACCTATCACTATAACATTGTGACTTACTTGATTCTTTGGGCTTATAGGGCGTTCAATAAACTGCAATTATTAGTTGAAGTACACGCAAGCTGGCATAGACACCTCGATTACCAAAAAAAAATAAAAAAAATTAAGGTGTAATTGTTTTATCTAAAAAAGATAAATAATAATAATAATAATAATAAGGTGTAATTGTTGTATCTAATAAATTTATCAGAGCAAAAAACAAGTAAATAAATATAATTGTATCAAAACAAGATGGATGTAGCATTTTATTTAACCTTCTTTTAATCCATGTTATTGTGTAAAATTAGCAAGATGAATGTTTAATTTGTGTTCAATCATCTGCCCCTTTTTAATAGTGCAATAATACGTACCATATATAAAATATGTATATGTATGAAAAAGTAAACGCAAAAAAACCCTAAAGAGTTGGCCTGACGATCGAGGAGATTTGGTCCCTTCCTTGAGTTCCTGGATTCAGACTTTGGGGTCATCTACCACAATAACATTATGACTTATTTAGTTTTTTACACTTGTAGAATGTTCAATGAACTCCAAAGATTAGTTGAGGTATGCATAAATTGACCTGAACACCGGCGTTCACCCAAAAAAAAAAAAGTAAATGCAAAACTGCTAACTCAATTAATAGGGTAGATTATGTGACAACAAAAGAAATAAGAAGATCATTAATGAACATAATGCAGTTGAAATCTTCAAAAGAAAATGCAACATTAATTAAGTTGTAAAGCTTTTTACTTATATTTTTGTCCTTCCCTACGCCTACACAAACCTAAATGCAAATATATGTGTCATGGAACTTATGTTACACTACACATTTGTTCTTTTTCTATATCTATTTTTTAATTATTATAAATTTCATATCATAAATTAAACCTGCTCATCATAATTTGGTGAAGAGGTTTTTGCTAATGGATAGATTTAAAAAAAAAATTTTAAAATAAAAAAAAAAAAATCAACATCCACTTTTAACTTTTAAGTACATCATTTGTTAAATTTTCTTTAACAAATAAATCACTTCACGTATAATATATTAATTTTAATAGAATAGAAAATACAGTGAAAGTAAAAAAAACAAAAAACAAAAATGTTAAATTTTTTATGAAAGAAAACATTTTTTTTTCTAAAATTCTAAGAATTGGGGTAATGAAAAATATAGGTGTCTATAATATTTTAATGGGTGCCATTATTTTTAACTCTACTAGAAAATCAGGTATTTATGTCTATTTTCTGAATATTTTTTTAAAACGAAACGGGTGATATAGAGCTTGTTTGGCCGAACTTATGAAAATTAGCTTATAAGCAGTTTGTATTTATAAGATAATTTAAGCTTATAAGCATTTGAAATTTAAACAGTTACGTATTTGGTTAAAGTACTTATAAGTGATTGATAAATAGTTGACGCATTAGTAAAATGTAGCTTATAAATACACTTTATTACTAAAAATGATACTACATTATTTTATTAAATAATAAATAAGGTTATAAGATAAAATTTTAAAATTAAATATGGGTAATGTGGTAATATAATTGGTTAAAGTAGTTTATAAACAGAGTGCTTATAAACAAATTTTTTTATTTTTTTTTTGGTTTATAAACCAAAAAGTTATAAACAAACAAATCCTCTTAATTTTAGAGCTTATAAATTGTTCTCAAACAAACACCCCCATGATATTCTTCAAATGCAAAAGCTAATATGATTAATTTTCTTTGAATTAACTAGTGTTAAACTGTTAATAGATGACTTCGGAGATTCCCAAGCTTATTTAATTATATATATGTTTTGTCCTTTGAGGGTTGGCAAACTAAAATGCCATGTATGAAACACCGAAAGGGACATGCTGCATGTTAGTTTGCCATGTCACATGCATCAGATTACATATATAATACAAAAATTAGGGTTTTCTGGTTGCGTTTCAACCTAAAGTTAGAGAAATATGAAAGTTTTTTACATGAAATTGATTGATAGGTATATATAAAAAGATATTAGTCTTCATCTGATGGCTATATATCAGTAGGATTAATGCTGTGGGTTTTCATCATCATTTTTAACCCCATTAAGAATACAAATTAGTGTTAAAGTCAATTTCTTTACAACTTATAGCTTCGCCAAGAGGAACACTTGGCCAATATAATTTATCAATATTATCATACCATTGACATTATTATTGATTTTATAGAAAGGTTTTAAGATTCAATAACATTACAACACTCTTATATTATATTAATTAAAGAATATATATTTTAGGATTTTGTTTAGTTGATAACTTATAAGTTTGAAATACTTGAAAGTTATATTTAGTTTATAATAAATATGTTTGACAAATAATATTGGCACTATGAATTATTAAATGTTTAAACGTTACAGTTGGGAGTAAATATCTTCTTTTCTCTTTTTGACTTGAATTAAAATTGAAACTCTGGATTCTATTGACTACACTCACATGGACTTGAATTAATATATAACCATACTCTAACCTATAATATTAAATTATTTACTGTGAAATGGTTACTCACACAACATATAAATTTACTAATTTACAGATGCTTGCTTAACGGCAAATAATGTTTTGAAAACCGGACCTGACTGGTCTTACCATTGACCGGCGTCCTCACTAGTCCAAATTTTCAATTTTACTATTCACTCAAATCTCTAATCTTACCACTGATGAAAGAAGGGCTATCAAGTGTCGGGGTTATAAGGGTTTTGTAGAGTGAAGGGTTGTGGTTCAAGGGGTGGTGTCAGATTGAATTTTGGAAGCTGTAATTAGTCGAAATTTGGCCAAAAAAATTAACCCAATACGTGAGTCACAACCGACGAACAAGAGGCTACAAAGTGTTGAGGTTAGATAGGTTTTCTAGAGTGGAGGTCAATGGTTTGGGTGGTGGTGTTGGACTGAATTTTTTATGCTAGAATCAGCCGAAATTTGGCCGCAAAAAATCAATCCAATCACAGCGATGTTCGCGAATCACAACCGACAAACGGGGAGCTACCAAGTTCCGAGGTTAGAAGGGCTTTATAGAGTAGAGGATAGTGCTTCAGATTAAATTTTGGATGCTAGAATCAACCCAAACAGATCATGGGAGTGTATTTTGCTAAATTTCAAATCTATAGGGACTGAAACTTTTTAGGGGCCAATGCCCAGCGGAACCAACGGTTTAATCGGTTAGACTAATCAAATCGTGAAGGCCCGGTTCGGTTTTCAACAACAACGTCCCAATTAATTAATACAAAACATCTATTTTCGTATTTTACTCGGCTAATGAGATTAGCCAAAACAAGTGCATCAAAAGACTAATTGAATTGGAAGGTATAACTATGAATATTAGAGGCTTTCTTGATTATAGTCATAAAGTTGTGATAGTAACTCAGTTGACAGACGATTTGGTAGGTTAATTAAATTGTCAAATTAAGTGCCTCGTATAGGTTAAGAAAAAATAAATAGCAAACGTAGGAAATTACGTTTGGGGTGTCAAGGAGTAATTTTTAAGTAATGAGGGGACCAACTTTTAGATTATATTTAAGGATTTGCATTAATTTTTGAGGATAACATTAACAATTTGGTTTTGATAATAAGGAGGGGGGGGATTGTAAAAATATTAAGCTTAAGGGATGTATAATTTACATATTTACACATGATTTTTTTTTTTAAAAAAAAAAGAAGTTGTGAAACAAACTTTGTATACTTATAAGAATTGTTGCATTATCTAAGAACTAATTAACTTAAATGTTACTTTCAGATTACATTGGACTTGATAAATATGAGTAAAACCACGGGTACCAAAGTATTTATCTCAATTGAAGTCTGAATAGGTATAGAAAGGGTAATGTAGAGAATGATTAAAAAATGGGTGGGTAGGTAGGTGAGGTGGCAGGATTTGTCGGAAAAAAAGGACGTGCAAGGCGGTCAAGGGTTGATTTTAATTTGGTCTAACCTAGAAAAGAGAGAGGTGAGTCAGGTCATATTATTAAATTCACTTATTAACTCTAAACTTTTGATCCACTTGTGTAAGATTTTAAATGATAAGAGTCAAATAAGTCCCCACCACTGTGCACGTGATGGTGACTCCCCTCATCAGTCATCATCTGACCTGTCGGTATTATCCTGCCACGTGTTCATTCAAACTTTACTTCTAAATCAATTTTTAACTCCTATTTTATATTCTTATTTTTTTAGGTTCCTGGAAGAGATCCCCTGCACATGATCCCAATCGCAATGGAAAATGTTTCATACCATATTTAAATTAGAAAAAAAAAAAACAATTCAGAAAAAATGTATTTTCAATAAGAAATATTAATTTTTCAAGATTCTTATCCATTAGAATCTTCATTCACTTATATATGCTATGCATATACTAGGTCATTAATTTATTAAATATTTAAACTTGTATTAATGGAATGCATGTATCTCATATTAATTTTAGGATAACGTGAATGCGTAATGGAAGAGGCGTGGGGTGTGGCAGAGATAATTCAGTCCATTGGCAAATAAAATGATGGGGGCTGAATGCTGATGCATTGCATTTATGCACAAAACAAACTTTTTGTCCATCTCAAACTGCTATAATTCTTCTTCTATGCCCAACATGGTTTTGGATAAAGTAATAATAAAAGTAATAAATTTACCATATAGTTCGTTTGTTTTTAACAGTCAATATGAATGCCACCGCGTGTTTAATAAAATGACTATATGATTCTAGAGGAGGGAAGTAGAGGTTAAAATTGTAACAACAAAGAATCAGACAAAAATTTTTAGGGTATTAAATAAATCTCGGAGATTATTGAGATGAGTAATGCTAGTCTTACTCACTTCCCCTACTCACTTCTCTTACTCATCTTTGTTAAAATTTTACTCACTTCTCTTTCTCACATTTGTTAAAATTTTTCACTTTTTAACAAAAGTGAATAAGAGAAGTGAGTAGGGGGAGTGAGTAAGGTTAGTATTATTTTATTGAGATATGCACAAATTGAAAAAAAAAAAAGGGGTAGGATATTTAAATGTGAAAATAAATGAACAGTTAGGATATGATGGGTAGTTGTATATTAAAATAAAAAAAATTCCGGTGGGCGGTGCACATGGATTGATCATATATTTGTATGTGCGCCTCTGGTTTAGAGCTGGGCTCCCTCTTAGTCCCAGACCCAGTCCCAGTCCCAGTTCCGGTCACTCGTCAGTCGTCTCAGGCTTTCTCAGAGATGCTTATATTTAGAATATTACGTCTCACGTGGATTAACTCTGCAGATAGTTTGGTCTTCTTCCATCCACTACTTCTACCTTTCATTCAACCACGTCTTTTTTATTTTTATATTTTTTTAAATGATAGATCAGAAAAATCGCTGTCTAAATTCTAATGTTCCAAAGTTTTATCTGTTATAATGATTACTGATAAGATGCCTAGTGGTTTATTAACAATAATACAAATGTCACTAAAAATATGATGTGTGAATTATTTATTTAAAATTACTTGTCTTTTTAAAAGTTATAATGAGGGTACGATTATTAAAATAAATATTAAAGTGTTGCTGTGATTCTAAAATATCCCAAGTCTAAATGGGAGACGTTGTAGATATATTCATGTGAGTGTGTTTGTCTTTAAGAAAGAACAAACAAGATAAACAGGTTAAATGAATATAGACATTCATTTAAATATATTTTGGCTTGAGTTCATTTACCATAACAATATTGTAACTTATCTAATCCTTTGGACTTATAAAGTGTTCAATAGATCTCAAGAATTAGTTGAGATATACGTAAACTGGTCAAACACTTTAGTTATTTAAAACTAAAATAAAAAAAATATATGTATTCAAATCATAAACCCATAAATGGGAAAATAACAACTTTGGAGGGCTTGTTTCAACTTGTATGTAAACATTGGAAGTGGCATGGCTTGAAGATCAATGCATTTAGTCACATAACAACTCCAAGAACATACAAAGACAAACAAGATCAGTAAAACTATTACTAAAGAAAGACAAAACAAAGCCCAATAGGAACAAAACCTAAAATGGAAAGACAGAGATTGCATTGAATATCATGAATACGAGTCTGGGTTTGATACATCACATTCTTTTTACAAAGCCCATCCATGAAAACCAAACCCACTACTTTCTGGTTGAAGGATTTATATTAGGCCTTCCATTATCACCCCCGTTCAAGCCTAAATCAACCCCTAAGTCCAATCAATATTCTTTTGACGCGGTCTTCAGCATCATAAAATTTACTATATTATAACTGAACGAAGCTGCCCAGAGTCCAATTACATGTATACACGCTTGAAGGTGGAAGAATTTGTTTATGAAATCTCAGAAAGACTGTTAGGTTAATGAAGTTTCATAGAAATTAAGATGGATGAGATGAGCCAGGGTCAGAGGACGCAAAGTTTAGCTTGTTCATCAAGAAATTAATTAATTAATTAATTATCTTATATAAGCAATCATTCACAGTATTATCGTGGTTGTTTAATCTGAATAGAAAAATGGGTAATCATAAGAAACAGAGCCGGGACTCATCCTTCTTTACGTCATTTGTTTCATTCTTGGGTATCTCTGGCGGACGCGAAGATAGGAAGAGCAGAAAAGCTGCACCACCCATGGCGCCCAAAGCAGCCATACATCCGTTATACAGAAGGTTTTTCCCATAAACTGGGTTTATTTAGTCTGCTAATTTGCATACTGGTGAAGTTTATGGTTTTTATATTTCGTGCTTCGTCTTTAACTTATGTGTCAAATTTGGGGCAAGTTTTGCCTTAGGATTTGATCCTTTAAGGGTGGACTCTGACTCTGTAGTCTGTTTGTTATTGTGCAATAAGATGCAAGAACTTCAGTTCAATCTGTTCATGACAAACCTTTATATATCAAACTATTGGTATTTTACTGGTTTATAAGGATAAGTGCCAATTTAAATTTAATAAAAGATATATATATATAACTGAATGAATTTGCTCTGTCCAATTACATAAATACACGATTAAAGATGGATTAGTTTGTTTTAAAGAATTGTGATAAAATAATTTTGTTAGACTTAATGAAATTTCTAGGAATTTCATAACTTAACCATCAGAAAATGATATCGGAATCCTGGTTGAGATCAGCCATGGTCAAAGGACACAACGTTTTGCTTGTTCACTACGAAATTCATAATTTATTTAATAAGAGATATTGTACTAAGTTTACCTGACCAAACAAATTAATCTCCAGGAAGTTTGAGTACATATATCTCTGAATTCAAATAAACATTCTCTTTCAAGTGTCGGGAAACTTTTTTCATTGTAAAATTGGTGTTGTGAGATTTGATTGCATTACAGAAGTCAAAGTTAAAACAACGAAAATGGGTAAGCATAAGAAATAGAGCCGAGGAGATTCATCGTTCTTTACAGCACTACTTTCATTCTTCTGCATATCTGGTGGAGGTGATGAAAGGAGCCAAAAAGATGCACCACCCACCAGCCCGGAGGCAGCCATGGTGGCTGCTGCAAAGCATTTCTCTAGTGCTCATAAAGTGCGGCTAATTTAGTACTGGTCAACTATGTTTTGCCTTAATATTTGATCCTCTTTAAAGGATTCTGTATTATTATATGTAATTGTGTAAATAAGCTGCATGAAGTTCAGTTTAGTCCTTTCATTTTTTTACAGGGAAGTTTTCAATTACCTTTTCATACATTGTTTTAGATAATTATTGATCAAAGACATCTCCATTTCCAATCACGAAATCCATAATAATAATAAAGCCAAATCTTAGTAGTAGAGATGAAATTGTATTTATCACTCCATATAAAGTCACAAATTTATATAAACACAGATCCAATATCAAAATTTAGTACGTCCAGACAATGAAAGAAAGAAAAGTTTGAACATCTAATTTTCAACTCTTCGTTATCTTTTCTTTTTCTTTTTCTTTCTCTTTCTTCCTCCAGAAGGACAAGGTTTCGTCGAACTGCAGACAGTAGGACAATAAATGAATGATGATCAACCTTACAGAAACACTACATATATATCATACATAATGTTCTATTAGAAATGAATATTAAACTTTTACATACCGGTTTATATTCTTCGTTTATGCTAGAACTTGGAATATTCGCAATTTGCCACAAATCTGCCTCACAAGTCCATGATATATTACCTTCTTCCACTAGTTCAGAATTGTGGGGAGATGGAATCTCCTGGACTTGGGGGTTCGTCTCATCACTCACCTGTAACCAATCGAAAGATAGAATTAATTCTTGGGCCTCCTGCCTATGATCTTCAGAATTATCATAATGATCAGGTTCTGAGCAATTATTTTTAACAGGCTTTGACGATACAGTGCCTGATATTGTTGCAAAAAATCTCATTAACTTCATCGTCCCTTGATTCTTGATGTAGTATGGAAATGATATCTTATACAAAAAAAGGGGAAACAAAGATGTAGAGAGGATTGGTAATAGGCGAAAGAAAGAAAGAGCGATACAATGAAGGCAAAATAAATGATGTGAAGAATTAAAGATCGTTGCACAGCACTTTAGTAATATGAATATTGTATGATTCTGCGGTTGAAGACCAAGCAATGGATATAGGTACATTACATATGGGATCTTTCAGTCGTTTCAGTTACTGTGATTAGATTTATTGGGATATACATGATTCTTTTAAAAAAAAAAAAAAAAAAAATTTTGATTTATTTTGCTTATAATTAATGATGATTTTGTAATTTCAAAAAAGGGATATCTTGTTTGTTATATAATACTGCATAACGTAAGAAAGTGGTATGGCATGCAAAAGGGCAAAGATGGAGTTTCACCGAATATTTATCCAAATTAAAATTGAAAGGTTTTGAGATATTGAGGGACTTTGTAACACACAAATGAAGAGATAATCTTCTTAAACATTAATTTGTTCTCAGAGATGTTTTGGCACGCAGACAATATGAACATATCATATTCATCATGGACAATCAATGTCTCTCTTGGAATTTGCAAGTAAGTTTATCCACTTATTGTGTATTTTGGAGTGGGCCTTTAGAGTTTAGGTTTTGATTTTTCAATTTATTTTCATCTGTTAATAACTTGTAGGACATACCCCCTCACCTGACGTGAATCACTCTGTCAAAGTTAAACTAAAACCAAAGACAAATCAGGTCTTGCATTGACTTTTTGTATAGTGACAATTTTATAGAAATTCAATATAATTCAAGCTTGTTATATATTATTACTTTCTTTTAATTCTTAATATCCTTTCATGTCCTAACAAAACATAACTCCATATAATAATATCACGTTTTTAGATATCTAAGTGTCTAACATATTTATATACCCACTTCCAACTTTTTATAAAATTTAATATTACATCATCAATTTAGTGACAGTGCTATTTGGATCAGTTGATCCGATCATCAAAAACTTTTTTGGAAAGGTAAATTTGCAAATTTCCCTTTAGTAAATTATATTTATTTTTGGCTCCTAAACCCTACATTTTGAAGGGAAAACAATTACTTCCATTGACATTATGGAACGATGAGAGAGAAGTAACGATTACTTTAATATTTCTAAGAATAGATTGGAAAGTTTGAATTAATTTATTGTAAATTAAAAAAAAAAAAAAAAAAAGAAGCAAAACATGTAAACTCTTTCCTGTTCTACACCTTGCTCTTCATCTTCACGGCTCAAAAAAGAAAAAAAAAAAAAAAACCAAGTAAACTTCAGTTGTTCATTATTGTAAAAGGTGGAAAAAATGAGATGAATGAAGCTACGAGTTTTAGAGATACGAGTATATGAATAGATGGGTGCAACGAGATTTTTGTGTTTGCTATGAACAATGAAAGAAATAGAGTTAATAATCTTGTGGATGTTGGTACGATATAAAGAAGGTATAGACAATGATAAAGATTGTCTAAGCAATGTGATGATTAGCTGGATAGAAATGCATGGATGTGGACGATGACCGAGGTTGTGCATGCTTTTTTCTTGTGTCAGAATTGTTTGCAAGTGTTATCCCTTATGATAAACACCTAAAGTGAAATGCATTGATTTTCAACAAAATTTCACACAAAGGTAAGCCATTTTATCTCATTTTTGCCATCAAATGAATATGCTAGTTCATATTGTGATAAAATAGCTACTAGATAAAAAATGTTTTCTATAATTGATTTGAATGTTGTGTGGATAAAATAGATGGAGCTAGATAAAAAATGTTATGTATATTGATTTGAATGTTGTATGGATAAAAAAAGAAAAAACTGGATAAAAAATGTTCTGTATATTGATCTGAATGTTGTGTGGATAAAATAGAGAGAGTTGTATAAAAAATGTTTTTCATATATTAATTTTTTTATGTATATTGATCTGAATGTATTTTGTATATTGATCTGAATATTGATAAAATAGAGATAGTTCAAGAAAAAATTCTAGTTCATATTGTGATAAAATAGAGAGAGCTAGATAAAAAATGTTCATATTTGAAAACCTAAGAGTTTTGAAGAAGAATAAGAGAGTTTTATCGTTATCCAATACTTGTTTTCGTATTTATAGTGAAGAATAAGTTTTAGGTGTTGAGAGATTTTGTAACGACCACTTTTTACTTTCAAAACAATTATATATTTTTATTTGTTTTCTATTAATTACACAATTTTATAAATTCTTACAACATCAGAGGGTTAAATATAATATTTATTATTGCTAATAATCAACTCCATTATAATAAATTTCCCTTCATCTCATATTCCATCTCCTTATTAATAATTTCACTTTTTCCTTATTCTTTTTCTTTGAAAAAAAATCAGTTATTGATTAAATTACTAATTCAATGGTTATACAGTTTAATTCTTTAGTTTAATTAAGTTAATTTATTTTTAATTTCATTAATAGTTAAATACGAAATAAAAATCTAGTATTGATAGTCTGAGACTTTAAAAAGGAAAGATATAAATTTAAGACTATGGGGGTAAAAAATCACCTGGGGCTAGGGCTATTAATGAGCCGAGCCGAGTTTTTGACTTAACAAGCTTGGCTCGTAAAAAAGAAAAAGAATTCGAGCCGAGCCTTTAATTTTCTGACTCGGCTCGACTCGTAAAGAGAAAAAAAATTTCGAGCCTGGCTCTACGAGTCGAGTTAGAGCTGGCTCCCGTGCCAGTAAAAAGCAAACAATTTTTTTTAAAAAAATTCGGCACAAATTTTCACTCACTCATTTATTACTCTTTCTTTTCTTTCTCTCATTTATTACTCTCTCTTTTCTTTCTCTCATTTATTACTCTCTCTTTCACATTGACTGCTTTCTTCTTTTCTCTCTCTCCAGCTCCAATGCTCACGATTCTCTCTTCTTCTTTTTTCCCTTTCTTTCTTTCTTTCTGCTCATGATTCTCTCTTCTTCTATTTTCCCTTTCTTTCTTTCATTCTTTCTCCTTATTTCCCTTGTGAGCCAGTAAAAAGCATACAAATTTTCTCTTTCTTTCCTGATTTCTCCTTTTTTTTTTTCCCATTTTCTTTTTCTTTCTTTCATTCTTTATCCTTGTTTCCCATGCACTCTTCACCAACTCTGATTTCTTTCCTTCTTTCTCCTTGTTTCCCTACACTCTCCACCAAATCTGACGCCCACAACTTGCCTAAAATGGTTTGGTTTGGTTTGGTTTTGTTTGGTTTTAGGGGAAAGGATTTTAGTCGCGTTTTTAGGGATTTTAACATCGGGGTGTTCTTTGTCATTTTTGCAAACTTTTTGTTTTTAAAATTTTGGTTTAATCCCCTATACTTAATCAAACTTCTAAAAAGCCCCTAATAATTTGAGCCTGGCTCGGCTCGCGAGCCGAGTCGAGGCAGGCTCGAACTAGGCTCGTACTCTCTCACGAATCCGACTCGATTCCAGATGAGGCGAACCGTTAATGAGCCATACTAGAGCTGAGTCGAATTGGCTCGCGAGCGACTCGCCTCGTTGAACAACCCTACCTGGGGCCTTATTATTAGGCCCAGACAAGCATTTTCTACTACAATGGCCCAAGGTTGCAATCCAATTTTGGTTGGACCAATATTAGAATGCATGACGTGGGCCAAAACATGCGGCCCAAATCCAGCCTTCCTCTAGAATGGGCGCACCAATAGCCCACCTAAGGCTAGGCCTTCCAAACTAAGGTAAGTAGGACTCTTCCTATTTGGTTCTATCCTAATTCACCCAAGATTTCGTATCTTAGGTGAATTAGGACTCCTGTTACTAATGAGGCAAGTGAATCAGGATCTTTCCTATTCACTAGACCTCTTCCCTTATGGATTCAGAGTCCTACTAGGATACCAAGATCCTGCAACTGCTATATAAATAGGGGTCACTCCTCTGTTTAGGCATTCAATCTCAATACCACTTACTTGCACCCAAGCTCTTACTCCTAAGAGCCATACTTCTACGCAGTGGTTTTAGTCTTCGACTTAACCTCCAGTAACCCTTCTTTCCCTTAACCCTCACTAAATTTTCTCATTCAACCTTATTGACTTAAGTGTCGGAGTGCCTACGATAGACACCAAATCGGTGTTTATGTAAACTTCATGCTTGTTTGCTTTGTGTGTAGATGCAATAGATTGTCAGTGGCTTCAACCTCATGGGATCAAACCTTACTTCCGCAACCATAGGTTTTAGCATCTATAGTTTGGCGCCCATCGTGGGGCCTCTGGCAATCAATTCTAGTTCAAACTCCTGCTCTACAAAGAATCACGCTATGGCTGAAATCATAGATATTACCTTAGCAGACCTCATGGCTAAAGTTGAGGCCTCTCGACACTGATGCAGCAACAAGCCGAAAAAGTCTCAGCATTGGAAACTAAGAACAACAACATCGAGCCAAGAATCAAAGCCTATAGGAGAAGGTAAATCAATTCTATTCTCTTGACTTCCCATTTAATCCGATACTAAAAAATCGCTTCCGCGTTCTGGCAAACTCCATGCAACCACTCATGACTCTAGACCCTAGATCCTTGACCTCAGACCTACAATCCTTCAGCTCCAATCATCCATAACAGATGGCTTGACACCCGCCACTATAAATACAACTAACTTAGCCATGCAAACATGACCCCTGTCAGTTGACCCCTCAATCACCCGTGACCAGCTCACTCAAGCCATTCCAAGCCATTAGCAACAAAATATCACCAACATTGACCACCCCATCGGCATGAATAACCCACACTACATCTAAGACCCCTCCAACTCAGCTCACCCTCAAGGGTTGACCGACCTCCCTTACGAAACACCATTCGACTCGGCTTATCCTCATGGGTCAAGCGACCCCTAAGTCACACCTTTGACAATCCATGCTGGCAAAAACACCCGAACCGTTATGATCGGAATGATTCATCCTGTAGGGAGGAATGGAACTCTTGACCCCCAAATAATAGTCCAAACTACACCTAACGACTCGGCTCGCCCTACTGGACCAAGCGAGAAGAACACCAATCCCCAAATAGTCAATCCAGACCTACTATCTACTGCCACACCCCTGGAACAAATATTGGCAAAAAAGCTGGCCAACATAGAAGCTATGACGAGATGCATACCCGAAGTCCCTACACTAACCAAGAAAAGCCTTCTCCATAATTTTGTTGACTCACCCTTTGTTGACTCCATAGCCTTGGTCGAGCTACCACAAAAGTATAACATCTCAAACATGAAAGCCTATGATGATACAATCGACTTGGATGATCACATCATCTCCTACAAATAAAAGATGTTTGTCGTCTCCATACCACATGATCTCACGGAAGCATGCGTGTGCAAGAGCTTTGACTCTAACCTTTTAGGGCCAACTCTTCAATTGTATACGAACCTAACCAACAACTTCATTTGTTCATTCGCCCAGCTCACCGACACATTCATTGAGCAGTTTGCAAGCACCAAGAAACTTGAGAAGCTATCAATCGACCTATACAAGGTGTATCAGAGGAGAGGAGAGCCATTACGAGAGTATGTAAGTAGATTCAATAAAAAGAAGATATCCATCCCATCTTGTAATCTTGAAATAGCAGTGGATGCCTTCAGGAAGGGGCTCCTCCCTGATGGAGAACTTTACAAAGATCTAACCAAACTGGGTTGTAACACCATAGAAGATGCCTTGGCTCGAGCAATTATTCAGATAAGGTGGGAAAAAGACGAAGCTAATCATAGAAGATACATACCCTATGATGAACGCATATAGAACCGAAATGAAAGGCGCCCGAAAGCTCGACAATATGAAACAAACAACCTACCTAAAGCTTGCGGTTCCAACAGAAGTAACCAAAAACAGTATGATTGCCCCCCAACCCGACCTACATACAAACCCTCCAGTTCTTCTTTTTTTTGGTTCCAAAGTGTAACCTCAATGTCGAGCCGGGGTTTCAATAATGAAGGGGATGGGTCCGATAGTCAAGTAGCCACTAAAGCTAAGACCCGATGTTAAAAGAGACACGACCAAATGGTGCGAGTTCCATCATGACCGTGGGCACACTACAGTTGATTGCATCACTCTGAGGCTAGAGGTTGCAACTCTACTCAAAAGAGGACACCTTTGGGACCTACAAACAGATAAAGGTAAAAACACCAAGAAAACAGAGACGAGAAAAACAGATCCTCCCCTCCCCCAGATCCAAAGCCAGAGGATTACTACAACATGATATCCGGTGGCTCAAAAATCAGTGGAGTCAATTATTCCTCAACAAAAAAACATGATTGAGTGAGTTATCACCTTAAAGCCCGATCTTCTTATCTACTCACATAGAAGCCTCTTTAACAAATCATCTCGTTTGAAGATGACGAACTAGCCACCTTGACTGCCTCGCACTATGATGCTTTAGTAATTACTCTACATATATCGAATATTCTTGTTAAGAGGTTATTCGTGCATGAAGGCTCCTCAGCCAAAATTCTCTTCCTAGAAGTTGTTAAGACAGTGGGTCTAGACGAGATAGACATTGACAGATGCCCCATTATCCTGGTTGGGTTTAGCTTTGAACAGAAATACACAATTGGTGAAATAACCCTTCCTGTCAATACCAGTGGGGTAAACTAACAGACTATCTTCCTAGTGATGGATTGCCCTTTACCCTATGACGTCATTCTGGGTTGACCTTGGATTCATGACATGAGAGTAGTCCCCTCAACCTTCCATCAAACAATCACATTCCCTACCAGGTGAGGAGTGAGAGAAATCAAGGGCGACCTGAAAGCTTCTAGGGTTTGTTACAAAAATGCCTTTAAAGGCAAGTCCCATACTTCATAGCGACTACAGACAAATCTGACTCATCTAGCCAAGTCGGATCAACTATTAATGGAAGAATTGGATGAAGTACAGATCGACCCAGATCACACCGACCAGAAGACTCAGATTGGCTAACCATGCGCTCGGACTCAACTACATATGTCAAGAAATGCAATAGTTGTCAACGATTTACTCATGTCTTGCACCTTCCCCTCGAATGACTCAACTCCATCTTCACCCTTTAGCCATTCATGAAAGGAGGAATGTATATCATTGGCAAGCTCCCAATCGCACCCAGACAGCTAGTATACATGTTGGTTGTCACAGACTACTTTACAAAATGGATTGAGGCAGAGGCATTTGCTCAAGTGAGAGACCAGGAGGTGAAAGAATTCATCTGGAAGAACATAATCTTTCGGTTCGAGATTCCAAAAGAGATAGTCATCGACAACAGGTCCCAATTCATCAGCTCTAGCTTTATGGATTTCTATGAAATATGGGGAATCAAGCTCAATCTTTTGACTCCTTGGAACCCCCAGTCAAATGGACAGGCCGAATCATTTAATGAGACTGTCATGCAAACAATGAAGAAGCGCCTTCAGAAAGCAAAAGGGGCATGGGCAGATGAACTACTAGGAGTCTTACGATCATATAGATTAACTGCCCACTCATCCATAGGTGAGACACCCTTCTCCTTTGTATATGGAGCAGAGGTAGTCATCTCAGCAGAGATGTCAATCTCATCTCCTAGGCTCTAATGGATGAGTGGTTAATCAAACAGTCAGAACCTATGCCACAACTTGGATACTGTTGATAAACTCCGGGAACAAGCCTAGATAAGAAACGCAATCTATCAGCGGTGGGTCGCTCAACACTACAACTACAACATCCGAGTGAGAACATCTAAAGAAGGCGATTGGGTCCTTCGAAAAGTATTCCAGAAACCAAGGAGGTCAACACTGGCAAACTCGATCTTACTTCGGAGGGTCCATACAAGATCACAAAGTCAGTCAACAAGAGAGCCTACAAACTCCCATCTCCCGAAGGCAAAAACATCAGCCATAGTTGGAACGCCATCCATCTCAAACACTATCACTTCTAATAGATTGTATTTTAGCTTCTTTATATTTTTTCAAAAAGGATGACTAGGCCTGTCCACCTCCTTCGATGCCAGTCGGCCTCAAGGCCTTGATTCAATAAAAGTACTATTTAGCAAAAAACTATGTCCAACTATTCTACTACTATCAATGCACATTGACTAAGCGCTTAAGGACAAGGAAGTTCAACTACACAACCAATCATACCGACCCCATAAAAGCCTACACTTTAAATTGCAACTATAAAATCGGTCACGCCGACTTAGGCCTAACGCCTTAAATTTCAACTATAAAGTCGGTCACACCGACTTAAGCCTAACACCTTAAATTTCAATTACAAAAGTCGATCATGCCGACTCAGACCTAGCACCTTAAAATTTGACTATAAAGTCGGCCACGCCAATTTAGGCACAATGCCTTGATACTCAACTATGAAGTCGGTCACGTCAACTCGGCCATGAGGCCTTAGAAAATTCAACTTTAGATCTATCACACTTATTCAGCCATAAGGCTGAATGACTTTACCTACACGTTCGATCGGTGATACCGATTCGGCCTACTCAACACTCCATTACTTACAAGTACTTAATGTTCTATGGGTTAACAACTGTCTCAATCCATCGGTCATATCGAAGTGCCATGAGACATCGTTATGAACATTTCTTACGAGCCAAAACCAACTGGTCACTCCGATCGAGCAACCACATACTTATTTTGATTACTCTACATATTCATTTAGTCACGCCGACCTGACCTCAGTACAACGTCAAACGTTCTAAGTATACGCAATACATACATCAACATAAAGAATTGCAACACTTGATAAGAAGCTGAATAAAAAACATAGTATTAAAAAAGTCGAAAATGGCATAGAATTGAAGATACTGAGCAAAAGGGCACTACGTGCTTTAAAGTTTACAAAAACGGAAACATAACAACTAAGGGTCCACATGACCCAGCTGATCATCCCGAATTGACTAGTTTTCACTCGACCCAACTTCCTTCTCTTGACTAGCTAATCCACCAAAAGCGATCGCATCTTTAGCGGACTCGATCGACCCCACCAAAGCTTCCTCTTGGTCCTCAGCAAACTCCTCCATCTAATCTTTGGGGTCAGACTCAGCTCGTTCCCTCCCACTTGGTCGTCTACACCGGCTGCCTTAGCCTCTATCTTCTCTCAGAGTTCGGTGTCGCCATTAGGGTCTTAGTGTGCGGTATTCTCAGCCTTGTATTCCTTCATTTGCTCGGCTTTGGCCTTGATCACGACATTCTTAGCTATAGATTTGCATCGCTCCCTGAGTGCGATTGACTCTTCTTCTTTCTTAGCTAGTACTCTTTTTACATCAAAGAGCGCCTTCTTGGCTTTAACCAATGCCTTCTTCAATTCGACCGACTCTAACTCAGCCTGTCGCTTCTTAGTGAAGCTCTCTTTTGCGTTCTTCAGTGCCTAAACCTCTCGATTTTTCATACCGATGTTGGATTTAGTCAACTCTTGGGTTCGCGCATCCTGGGCGACGATAACCTTCTTAAAATAGAGGGTCCTGCTCAAAGCCTACAAGAAAACACGCAGGTTAGCTCCATAACTTAATAAAAAAGTTAAAAATTAAGAATTACTTGAAGTTGTCGAGTCACCGCCCACTCAGCCATCGTAGCCATTAGCGGGTAGCAAAAATGATTCGACTAGATTGCCCATCTTGGGTACATCAGAGTAGATCAAGGCTGTGTTAGGAAGAGTGATCGTCACTTTCTCATCCTCATCAAACAGGACCTCTTTCGATGACCCAGCTCCGACCAATGACTATCTAACTAGAGGAATCGACTCAATCATGGTTGTCAAATCGCGTATCGTATCGGGTATCAAAAACCTAATTTTTTGAATCGTGTATCGTGAATCGTATCGTATCGTAAGATACACATTTTTTAAAATAATAAAATAATAATTTTTTTCTAAAAATTAATATAATCCCCAAGATTAATTAACAAATTTTGTGATACTATTGACTTTAAATTATGGTATTACATAATCAAAATTAATCACAAACTTAAGAATCTATATCATTTTTCAACCATTTATATCATTTCCAAGATCAATGTCAATATCTATACCTCCACTAGTGTTATTATTATCATGCAAAATAGCCAACAGATCTTCCTCTTCACTTTCTTCGTCTTCATCACACAAAATGGGCAGTACATTTTCCTCTTCAACAACTTTTTCTTTAGCTTTTTTGTTGCTAGCATTTAAGTTCCTTGGTCCTATAAAGAAATCATCAAACCATCAATATACATTGTACATTCAATTTTTTATTAAAAGAATTGATAGATTAATATCAAAGTAAGATATACCTCTGGCTCTTTTATTGCTAGGAGCACCTTCATCTATGTTGAAGCATTCTTGAACATCCATCCATGAATTATCATCCGGCAAGCAAGGATCTTCTTTTTCCATAATCCACTCATCATCGGATTCTATGTCCAATAAACATATTGGATCATATGCCTCTCCTTTCTCCTCTCTAAGCTTTTGCCTCATTTCTAATTGAAGGTTATATTTAACAAAGACAAGAGCATTCAATCTTTGTTGCTCCAAATGATTCCTTCTTTTAGAATGCACATGTTCAAAGGTGCTCCAATTTCTTTCACAACCCGTGGCACTACATGTAAGGCTTAAGACTTTTATGGCAAGTGTTTGCAACTCTTTGCACTCTTCTCCATAGCTGTCCCACCATAAAGCTTTTAAAAAATAATAATAATAATAACAAACACATTAGTAAGTTATAACCAAAATAAATAAATAAATAAATAACAAACATATAAGCAAACATACCCGGTTGTTTTTTGTCTCTTGTTATTATGGCCATATCCATTCCAAATAATCCTACTCCTCTTTTAAACTTGTCAAGTTGAGCATCAAGTTCAACTCTTGTTTCCACATCCGGATACATCTTCTCAATTACCTTGTACAATCCAATTTTAACTTCTTTGTCCGGATTGAAGTTTGGATCATAATGATACCTAATATATAAAATCAACATAAATTAGATTTCTAAATTCAAATTTTCAAGCAATTTTTATATGGATTAAAAAAAAAATGATCAACACTTACTTAGGATTAAGGTAGTATGTCGTTGCATGAAGTGGCCTATGAAGTTGAAAATCCCAACGAGTGTCAATTATCTTCCATATTTCTCTATATCGATGCTCCACATTGTTAAAATTCTTTGCAATTTGATTCTTTGCTCTTCTCATGGCTTCATAGATGTATCCTATTGCTGGTTTCGCATCACCATCTACAAGCCTCAAAACCTCCACTAGTGGATCCACACATTTCAAGGCAAATTGGATGGATTTCCAAAATCTTGTATCACTCAAGATAATATCCACCACTTTTTTCCCCTTAATTGTAGTAGCATATGTACTATTTGCCCATTCTTCTGATGCAAACATGGACGTAAGAGCTAGTTTACTATCCATAATGCAACTCAATATGAGAAAAGATGTTGCAAATCTTGTTACTACCGGTCTTGCTAGCTCTTTATCCTTTGAAAATTTTCTATATAAATTAAGCACCCATGTATGCCTATAAATGAAACTTGTGACTTGCTTGGCTTTTGCAATAGTGTCATAGAATACCGTAATCTTTCCAATATCCTCAAGAATCAAGTCCAGACAATGAGCCGCACAAGGAGACCAAAATAGCTTTCTCCTTTTCTCTTTTAACATTTTACCGGCAGCTACATAATTGGATACTCCGTCAGTTACCACTTGTACAACATGCTCTTCTCCTATCTCCTCCACAACACTATCAAGTAACTCAAACATTTTTTGAGCATTTTTTATAAATTTGGAGGTATCAATAGATTTCAAAAAAACTGTCCCACTTGGACTATTGACAAGAAAGCTAGTCAGTGATCCACCCTTTCCATCCGTCCACCCATCTGACATTAATGTGCAACCATTCTTTTTCCACTCATTTTTATACTTTCCAAGTTTTTCTTCCACAAGATCAACCTCTCTCTTCAAATAAGAAACTCTTGCTTCATGATAAGTAGGAGGTTTCAATCCCCTTCCATAATCTCCCACTAACTTTAACATGTCAACAAAAAGAGGACTTTTAACTAAATTAAATGGTAATGCATTGCCATAAATACATCTACATATACCTTGAATTACCTTTTCCCTATCCTTCACAACTTCATTTAAAGTTCTTTGCTTAGAGTTAGAACCACTTCCTTTTTTTCCCTTACTAAGAAAACTATCAATTTTACCCGTATTGGGATTAACATCTTGTTGTTTAAAAATGTCAACCATATCATCATCATCATCATCCTCCTTATTAACTTTCTTTGCTACCAACAACTCTTGAAATTTCATTTTAACATCTTCGGGAACTTGACTACATGGCTTAACTTGGATATGGGTTCCAGCAAGATGATTTTTCATTCGTATTACACCACCCCAATATGGTATACCATAATAGTTACATGTAAGATGCAATCTATTTTCCTCATTCACTTTTTTACAATGCTCCCATGTAATATCATCTAATTTTCCCTTTTTATTTCTCATGATTCAAATCTTAGTCTTAATCTAATGGACCAAAAGAGGCTGTAAAATACCAAATAAAGGAGCATAACATAAGGAAAACAAATCAAAACTCATATACAAGAGGTTTGTAAAATTGTTATCCATAAAACAATGCAACTAGGAATTTTTTAGTATTCTAATATTATATTATTTAATTGGCTTTAGTTTTATTCAACAATCAACAAAGATGAATCATTTTTTTTTATATTCTTAATGAGCAAATAAACAAATCAAGGTTTTTGTAATATTATATTACAAATCAAATATGAAATGAAAAGAGAAAAAAACTAGTACACCTGAACAAATCGTGTAAAACTTGGGTGACTTTTAGCTTAATTGGTTTAATAAATTACTGACTACTGAGAGTGGGGACCGAGAGGCTATGGTGCATGCAATTGCTCTATATTATTTAATTGTCTCCACTTGTATTCAAGAATAAACAAAGATGAATCAACTTTTTATATTCTTAATGAGCAAACAAACAAATTAAGGTTTTTATAATATTATATTACAATTCAAATATGAAATGAAAAGAGAAAAAGAGTTGTATACCTGAACAAATCGTGTTGAACTTGGTGACTTTTAGCTTAATTGTTGATTGCTGAGGAGTGGGGATCGAGAGGCTAAGGTGCGTGCAACTGCTCTCTTCACCATGAGTGAATCTTAGCTAGGGTAAAATTGGGGATGGGGTAATTTTAGGTGGGTTTTAGTGAATCGGGTCGGGTGACTTGGATCCGACCCGAAAATTTTTTTTGGGCCTTCGGCCCAAATTTAAAAAGTCATATCGCTATTTTTAAGGATATAGACCAATACGTATCGTAGGATACATATCAACGTATCAAAAGGTTTGCGATACACCCTCTGATACATATCGTTGGTGACCCATATCGAATCGTATCATAGGATTTGTATCGTGTATCGTAGGATACTAACAATTATGGACTCAATTGCTAGACTTGAACTCTCGTCGGGGTTGACTCCCTCTTCCTTTTGGCTCTACATTGTGCAGCCACATCACTCGCATTCAATATGTCTACCTTAAGGTTCCTCATCAACCTCTCTGTAATGGCACACTCCTCAGGTGTTAGTGGATAAAGAAACGAATGCTCGAATAGTATGTGATTACTGTAGCGAATTACTAGCACGTGCCACACTTGCTTCGATGAGGGGATTAGGATACCTCTTTGAACAGCTTCAACTCTGGCCCACATATGACTCATTCTCAAGTTAGATCTCTTTAAGATCACTCTCTAGTCTCTCTATTCCTTCAAAATGGCGAGAACTTCCCTCATCGTCACATCTAAGCCATCACCACTCTATCTGGCTTGGTTGAACTTGGGATTTGCAAAAGAAAGAGGAATAACACTTAGTAATCACATGTATAGATAAGAGTTGGTCTCTCAACTGTGGCTCTCCATGTCTATAGTATCTCACCCCGGACTTTCTCGTCGAATATAGCCTCCCCCTTCATAAAGAAGAACCGCTCCTTCTAATTCTTGTCACTTGACCTCAGGTTGGTCACCAAGTGGATTCGGTCGTGCCTAAAGGTGATGGTGTATCTACCTTTCCCTTGGTCATGCTCCTTCAAGTAGTAAGAATGCAATAGCTCATGCAGACCAAACATCACTCGATTCTGAGCGCATAACACCTCCAAACACAACAATAATCTCCACCAATTTGGCATTGTCTGTGTTGGTACGATCATGAAATGATTCAACACCTCCCAGACGAGCCGAGGAATGGGAAGGCGCAAACCATCGTGAAACCATATCTCATACATACTCACCTATCTTTTTGCCTCCCAATCGACCTGTTTGTAGCTCTTTGTGATTCTAATCTCTATAGAGCCACGAACATAGTACTGCATCCGAATTCACCACTGGTCATTCTCCTTGAGTAGAAGCGGATAGTCGGTGCCCAAGACCGCTACCTGGTCGGCTAGGCACCTCTACCGAGCTGCCACTAGTTCTCGGAGCTATCTAACTCATATTCCATTTCTTCCCCACTCATCCCTTGCCTCTCTGAACTGTCGCTACTTAACTCAGTAGCACCACCTGGCTTGAAGATGGCCACGTTCAACCCTTTGGGAATTCCCACTCGCACGTCGCCTTCTTTTGGTATTATAACCATAGTGGGGGCTGGCTCAAACTTGCCCTGCGCGTCTGTCTCCATGTGACTCTCCTTACTCGACTTGGAGTGCAACATCAAATGACACTATAACAAGTCTCGTTACGTTCGACTCGATCTTGTGGACTGACCGGATGACTAAGTGTAACCTAACTTCAACTAACCCTTTCACACATAACCTAATGCTTCACTCGACTCGAACAAAGACTTCCAAACGAGCCAAATGGTTGCCCTAAGTATGTCGACCTTGTCTTCTTTGACCCAATGAAGCCAAAACCATTCCAGGGCTAATCAGACTCTGTTTCTTAGAAGAAGAGCAAGAGAACCAGTGAAAAACACAAAAATTCCAACTCCCTCAAAATCTCTCCAAAAAACTAGCTTAAACACTGAAATTGCTACAAATGTGGAGAATAGAAAAACAAGAAAAAGAAATCGAGACTTGTAGAAGAACAAAAGTTTTATCGTGAATGAAAATGAAGCTCGCTTGTAAATCGCTGCTACAATCAGAGAAGATTTTTGAAAAGGGATGAAGAAACCCAAACGCAAAAGTGAAAGTGAAAACGAAAAGCAGCCTGAAGGATTTATCCTTTTTCTTCACGTCTATTCTGTCAGAATGGGCATGCGGTAGTTGGCGATTGGGTGCGACCATTCGGATTCCCACTCAAAGGTTAAAAACAAATCTCTATCGTACATGTGTCGTACGATAGAATCACCTCAGGATCTGCAATCTGTCTTGACCCGCTCAAACTCTATGAAACCTTACAATACATGCGTCTCATTACCATAGCGCCACCAATCACTCAAACAGAACTCAACTCAACTGGACAAGCTAACCCGATCTCTAGTCCAAAAGGCGATAAGTATCTTCCCCATGAAGTTTATACCACATAAGCACTCGACCTGACCGGCCAACCGAATCCTAAACAGGGGCCACTCTTATGTTTAGACATTCAATCTCAATACTATCTACTTGTACCCAAGCTCTTACTCCTAAGAGTCATACTTTTACGTTGTGGTATTAGTCTCCGATTTAACTTCCGGTAACCCTTCCTTCCCTTAACCCTCACTAAATTTTCTCATTCAACCTTACAAACTTGAGCATCAGAGTGCCTATGATAGACACCAAATCGGTGTTTACGTACACCTCACACTTGTTTGCTTTGTGTGCATGTGCAATGGGTTATCAGTGGCCTTAACCTCACGAGATCAAACCTTACTTCCACAACCGTAGATTTTAGCATCTACAAAGACCAAAATGATGGACATGTAAACATTTAGTAGCTAGAGAAATTGTAATGAAATTGGTTTAATTTAAAAAGAAATCATGAAGTTTGTTTTGTGATGTAAGAATTAAGAACATAGACAACTATGGAACTTTGTTTTGTAATCTAAGTGTTCATATTTCGTTTGATATGGTTTTGTTTATTAGTAAGTGTTGATTTTCGTGTTGGAAGGAAAAAAATATTCATTGTTCGATTTGGAAGGAAACTATGGAATCTGGAGAGCAAAACACGGTATTAGAAACAATTTTCGACAACAATGAAGATGACAACTCAATTACCTATGATGTGAACAAGGATGTAGTGTCCCATGGCAATTAAATTGTAAATTTGGATACCGAAGCAAGTACTGATGAATGGGAAGCAACTGTTGAATATGGTTCTTAGCAAGGTATGCTTTTCCGTGGCTTGGAATCTTTCTTCAAGGCATATAAATAGCATGCAAAATATAAATGCTTTGTTATTGTGAAGAAATCGGCATGTAAGGGGAGAAATGGTGATTGAAGATATCAAACTATTGTTGTGACAAAGGAAGGAAAGCATATTATGAGAAGTCCTCGAAGAGGACAAATTATCCTACTAGGTTAAATGTGGTTCTAAGATGTACTAGAAAGCGGCAGCTTACAAAAGTTTAGACAAACCACAATCATGATTTGGATCCATCAATGTGCAGGCTCATGGCAGGGCACAAGAATTTGAATCCTAAAGTGAGGAGAAATCTAGAATGCAGATAACAAGCATGTGACTATCAACGAAAATGTACGTTATTTTGATCTGAACATAAGTCAAGACATTTATATGTCAAATATTAACGAGGATTCTAGGAGTAGCGAAATGAGTGAAAGGATAGGGAATGTAAACAATGATATTAATCAGACAATGAATATCACTCAAGAGTTATCCAATATTGATATGAGAAATTGGATCAAATTATAGTAATGACAAAGGTTTTAGGGTGGAATTTTCTGTTTGAATGAATTGGATGAAATTATTTGATGTTCCTGATTGTTATGAGTTGTAAGTATTATTTTGTTATTGTTAAGAGGCTTGGTAATTTATTTATTTTTTGGTAAAAACACTATTGTTTGTTACTAATTTGATTGATGTTATTATGGTTTAGGGTTTAGACACTTAACAATAATGTTTTCATATAATTAAACGTCTAGTTGGCTGTAGATTGCATGGCTTCTAGTAGAAAGAAAAAACAACTTTAATTGAACGTACTCTTTTTTATTTTAATTCAAAAAAAAGTCTTCCCTAAACCATGCAATATTGTTTGTTGGAAACATGTCTGTATGATCTCTCTTCTTCAATGTTGTTTTCTCTCGATTAAGTCTACGTTATTTTTGGAAGTGTATTTTGTTTTGTATTGTAATTATTCGAATGATAGACTTTCAAGCAATACATTTTAAATCATTGTCTCCATCCAAAATCACTGTTGCCGCCCCTGCCATCGCCATCACCACCAAATCACTGTTGCCATCCAACCACTACTACCACTGTCACACAATCACAATCCCTATTCAACCAAATTAATAAATTTTAGAAAAATCATGTTCTCCAATGGACAATGGATTTTCCTGGACTCTAACCAGCCCTACACACCACAGAAAAACTTATAACACTTTTTGGGTATAATGATAGCAGTATTAATACACCTTATATCAATTGTCGAAACACACTTGCAATAGTTGCATCTGCCAAATCTTATCACCAGAAGATTAAGCATTATAAATAAATCATTCTTACTATAACATCAGAAATTAAAACATTTTGGTTGTCCCATTAGAAAACAATAATAATAATAATAATAATAATAATAATAATAATAATAATAATTATGCAAGCTCATTATAAACTTAAAAATTAAATAGTACATTGATTTCTATTTCATTTTCATTATAAACAAGCAGAAACTAATTAAAATGAAATGTAAAATCAAAGTAAATGAAGATAAGGTATACATGACCTGGTTGAAGCAAAAATAAAATCAAACATGCATGACCATGGAAACAAACACAAACATCAATTTTATTCAAGGTAAACATGACATCAACACAAGCAAAAACGATAAGGAACACATATTAAAACATGACAACTAAACTGCTCCATAATCCCACAACATCAAGTTCATTTAATTAATCGTATTCCCAACATTCTTCCCGATATTATTGTCATTAGTACGTAGCATCGTTCACATCCAAAAAAAATGTCATTGGAGGCCATAAGGGGAAAGTCATTGAGCAACACTTCTTCAACAACAAGACTTCCGAAGTCCTCATCGAGCCTATGAAATAACTCATTAATCTCATTTTTTCAGATCTTGGAGTTGCGATCTTGTGCTCTTGTACATGATTTCCATAGCTGTTGGGCTTGTAGGAATTGAGTTGCGTATGTTAGATGTGCTAGCCATGGAGATGGAAGAAGCAAATCTAAACAAGAAAGAAATTTGAGAGATTGTTAAGAATGTCACAGTTTTATAATGCACATAAGGTTGCCTTCAAACTTTTCATTAAATATTTTGTTGGTCAATGTATTAACCGAGGGAGAAGTGCCCAATGTAAACTTGATTTGGAACATAGGAAAGTATTAATTAGATGGGTGATGGTCAACATATTAATTGAGAGTTTAATGCCTAGTTTAACATTGCTTTGGAACACATCAAAATATTAATTTCGCATTGAGAGAGGTTTTCAACTTACTGCAATTTCATTTGAAGGTAGAAATCAGTTTGTATCTTCATCCATTGATCTTAGAGGTATTTACAGAAACCTTCTTTGCCCCTCTTTTCCTTCTTTCATCGAAACTCTGTAACACAAAGTGTTTTGCTTTAGGATAAATATTTATTTTCTGATAAGAATTGTGTTTCACTTTAGGATAAATATTATCGTTAATAGTCTTAAAATATAATATTATTTAAAAGATAATATTATCGTTAATGGTTTTAAAAGATAATGCGAACCCTAATCTCATATTAGAATATCATGTAAGCCATATAATGCTATACTATTAATGCAAGTAAGGCGATTTTTTAAAATGACATGCAGATATTCTATTTAATTTTTTTTTATGATTCACAAAATCATAGACGTAAAAAAAAAAAAAAAAAAAAAGGTTATACTACTATGTAAAATTTGTGTCAAACATGTTATTTCAATAATATATGTGTATGGTGTTATTTGGTGAATCATGTCATTTACCAAATTACATGTTAACTTACATGTTGAATATATATATATATATATATATATATATATATATCTAATAAATATATATATATCTATAATATATAATTAATACTACATATGAATATATGATACAATATATACAAAATCACATAGAATATGCAACATGTAAGTATACTCAATTCTAAATTGTGAAATACAACATATAAAGATAATATTTATTATCTTAATGAAATAATTCAACAGTATGGCATACTATATGCATACTTCAAAAATATCACAGAACTCAAGTTCAGGGTTTCTTTTTATGTAACGTCTAAACTTAATTATTTCATCTTCAAGTTGGATTATTTCATTATTTTCTTCCATACTATTGAATGGTTTGAGCAAAGTAGCTAACTCATTTCAAGTTACAGCTTGCAATTGGTGGAGGTGGTGGTGGTGAAATTGAAAAGAAAACCAACCATGGTGGTGGTGATGACGATGACTACTTTGATGATTTTGATGATGATGATGAAGGAGATGAGAATGGACTTTTCTAGAGGCGGATGCATCTTGAAGAGTTTGGAGCCCCTGTAGGCCCAATTAAACTTACTAAAGAATTGTTGATTAAATAATTCTCTCTTAAAAATAAATAAATCTCTCATTCTCAATTGTTTTTAACTTAAATTTCTAGATGTCACTAATTTATTTAATTTCTACCAAGTCTTTGATAAAATATTCTTAGAAGCAGTGTTGAATGAATGGCAGAAAACAATGATGGATCTACCTGCTAGTTTCTGACAAGCTTATGGAACGGTGTAGTCTCTGTTCGGTCATTTATTTATGAGCAAACGACATAATCCCACCCGAAGTTTGGGAAAATCCCAAGTTGGTACCCCTGGTTCAATTTATCCCATTTTGCCACTCTTAATCTAACACCGTTCGCCTGGTTTTAACAGCAATAGGGTAAAAATGACATTTAAGATAAATTAATTCATATAATAAAGAAGCCTAGGGAAATGTTGCAAATTAAATTCAAATAATAAAGAAGCTTAGTGAATCGTTGCAAAATGTGTGGAGAAAGAGAATGTATGACGGCTGGAGTTATTGCAAAAGTCAAAAGAAAAAAAAAATTCTCTAACACTCTTACACTTTCTTTTTCAAACGAAAATGCAGATTTTTTTTTTTTGAAAAATTAACCCATAGACATTAACACACGAACCTCATCGCCTCTACAACAAAAATGGCAACCATTAATCCCTCTGACCTTCTTCCTATCCCACAGTCGAACTCGTAAGCCTACCATTTATAGTCTCTTACTGCCACTTTGACTCCTTAACAAGATGAACAAAATCAATATTCCAATGAATATCCTTATCTCCTCATCATCCTTCTAGCTAACGACCTCTCTTTCAAGCCTCACTGAATCCTTGCTGCTTGGTTTTTTTGCTTTGACTCCCAAACAAGATGAACAAAATCATTTGTACGCTTATCATCTTCATCAGTGGCATTGGGCGAAAATGGTAAATCGTAAACCAACATCAACGACAACTGTAAACCGGTGAATATGAAATGACAACCAGACCTAGACCCATTAACCCGAAACCACCGTACCGATCACGCAGACACAACCTTGGGAGAAATACGAGCCATAAAAAAGAAAAGAAGTCTCATTGGTTAGAGGAAGACGAACGACAGGTAAAGAAAGAGGACGGTTCGAGGAGATGGAAAACATGGCGACGTGGTTTGCGGCATGGTATATCGACAATTTATTTGGGTATTTTTTGTATATGGTTTGTGCTGGATTTTTCTGTGAATTGGTTTTTTAGTTATGTGTTTGGTGGTGGTGTATTGATGTTAGGGTTATGGTGGTGTTACGGTGGTGGTAGATGGATTAGTGGTGCATGTTTGCTGGTGACGGTGATTGTATGATGGCGTTAGGGTGGTTGTTAGGTGGTGGTAGGATGGTGATGGTGGTAGTAGGGGGCTTTAGGATTAGAGTTCGGGTTAGGGTTTTGGTGTAGTGGTGGTTTAGGATATTGGTGTTGCATGGCAATGTTAGTATTGGTAGTGGTGTGTGTATGGTGATATAGTGGTGGTACAATTGATAGTGGTGTTAGGGTGACTTTCAGTATTTTGGCTGGAAACCAGTAACCGTCTTAAATGCTACCTAGTAGTGGTTGACAACTTTTGGTATAACAATGCCACGTACCTAGGGTGGTGGTATGGTGGTGATGGTGGTGATAGGGGGCTTTAGAATTAGGGTTAAAGTTTTGGTGTAGTGGGGTTCAGGATATTGGTGTTGCATGGCAGTGTTAGTATTAGTGGTTGTGTGTGTATGGTGGTAGAGTTGATGGTGGCATTAGGGTGATTTTTGGCATATTGGCTAGAAACCAGTAACTATCTTAAATGCTGCCTAGCAATGGTTGACAACATCTGGTGTAACAATGCCAAATACCTTGGGTGGTGGTAGGGTGGTGATGACTGTTGTAGGGTGGTGGCAGTTGATTTTTTGTTTATAATTGCTTGGTTGTGTTTGTTTATGCAGGCTGAAACCAAATTCCCATAACTTTAAAGTTGAAGTGTTTAGTTTAGAATATGATACACTAAATGTCGGTCTTGTTGAGTATAGTTACATATGTTTTATTAAAGATGTGAAACGATATGTGGCTTTGGAGAATGAGGTTGTCGAAATGAACCCTTATGAGAACTTTAAGGTATAGATTGAGCTACCCTTTTCAGGGGCTAGATACGTAGTGCAAGGGGATGATGATATGGAATTCATATTTGAGCAATATAAGAGTTTTGGCAAGTGAGTGATAAGGGTCTATGTAGAAGCCATACCAATGGACTTTGTTGAACTTATAACTTAATTAGAAGCCCAACCAGAGGACAATGAGGGTTTTGTGAGGCAGGATAATGAGGAAGCTGAAGAGGCTATTCCAGATGAGTTCTATTGGAGTGTTGAAAGTGATCATGAAGTTGACCATGAGAGTGGGCAGGATGGACAGGGAAGTGGGGTGGTTGAGCGAAGAGAAACTGGACAAGAAAGTGGGGTGGTAGAGGGAATTAAAATTGGGTAGGGAAGTGGTAAGGTTGAGGGAAATCAAACTAGGCAAGGTAATGGTGGGGTAGATGACATTAAAGTTCAAGGAGAAATGTATGAATATCATGAGGACAGTTCATATGAAGGGTCTACTGATGATGATGATGATGCAGTAACTAAGTTTAGCAAGCACATGAAGGGTCAACAGTTTGTATATGGGGATAATGAGAAAATCCATTTCAAAGTTGGTCAAATGTTTGAGGGAGTTGATCACTTTAGGAAGGTGTTTTGAGATTATGTAATTTAGAGAGGGTTTTTTGTTAGGAAGATTCACAATGAGAGAAGAAGATTTAAGGCCAAATGTAAGCAAGCAAACTATCCATTTCATCTATATGCTGCTTTGATGCATGATGATGTGTCTTTTCAGATTAGGAAGTATAGGCACACACATACATGCACGAGGGTTTATAATAATAAAGAGGCAACAAGTGCTTGGATGGCTGAAAAAATAGGAGACTTCATCAGATCCCAAAAGGGTTCATCAATTAAGCCATTGGTAGACACGTTGGGTAGGAAACACTATTTGCAGTTGTCTAAATCCAAACTTTATAAAGCTAATAAGCTAGCAAAGGGGAGGTCAGACAAGCTCCATGCAGAGTCCTTTGCTGGTTTGTTGAAATATGATCACATTGTCAAACATACCAACCCATGTTCCATGTATAATGTGAAATCTGTTAGTCTAGAAGTGATTCCAAACTTTTAGAGGTGTTTCTTAGGATTTGCAACACAAAAGAAGGGGTTTATAGAGGGTTGTAGGCATTTTATAGGTGTGGATGGTTGCCATCTTAAAGGGCCTTATGGTGGAGTACTATTGTCAACAGTTTCTATGGATGCTAACAATGGCATTTTCCTAGTAGCAATTACCATTTGTGAGATAGAAAACAAGGAATCATGGAGATACTTTATAACCTTGTTGAAGGAGTTTATAGGGGACATTGACCCTATCACTATCATGAGTGATAGGCAAAAGGGTTTGGTGGATGCTATACAGACTTGTTGGCAAAATGCTAGTGTTAGACATTGTGCTAGGCATGTTTATGCTAACTTTAGGAAAAAGTTCCCCGAGTTGAGGTTAAGGAACTTGTTTTGGGCTGTTAGTAGGGCTGCCAATATCATTGATTTTCAACAAGCCATGGAAAAGGTTGAAGCTATAGATAAAGAAACTCATAGGTGGATGATTGAAAATGATGTGAGATCTTGGTCAAGGCATGCATTCGACCTTGATTCCAAACCTGATCATGTTACAAATAACATGTGTGAAGTCTTTAATAGCTGGTTGGGAGAGAATAGAGAATTACCCATACTAAGCTTGTTAGAGCATTATATGAGGAGGGTTATGGTACAGATACAAGCTAGGGCAAAGGCTAGGGATGATTAGGTCACAACTATTCCCCCTACTGTACATAGGAAAATCAATGGTCTAATTGAGCCTGCTAGGAATGTTGAAGCTATCTGGCCTGGGGTGATAAGTTTGAAGTAGTGGATAACAACTGCCTTCCCAGTAGACGTTACATCTTAAACCTTCAATATCAAACTTGTGACTATAGAATGTGGCAACTTTCTGGAGTCCCTTGTGTGCATGCAGTCCGCTATTTGCTTTTTAGGAACATTAGAAATATGGAGGATTATGTGGACTCTTCATTGAGGATCACTTCATATGTAAAAACATATGTTGATCACATTCACCCTATACTTGACCCACTTAGTTGGCCTTACTTGCTTGGGGGTAGGCAGCTGAATCCACCTATCAAACATAGTAAGGTTGGGAGACCCAAAAAGGCCAAAAAAAAGGATGCCGATGAAGAACCAAGGATGACCAAAGGTGCAACACTTAGGTGTGGGATCTGTTAAACTTTGGGACATAACAAGAGACATTGGCCACAAAATCATTCAAACAACAAGAATCAAAGGGTATTTTAAAGCTTTTATTTAACATGATTAGTATTGTTTTTGTAATAAAATTTGTTTGCATTAACATTTGTTTTCTTTGCTTTGTTTAGAGAGGAAAAGTTTCATCAACCCCAACAAGTCAGACATGTCAACATTGAAGCAACTGTCAAGGGTAGTAGGTTAGTGTAACATCAGTCCTTCAAATTTTAACATTGTTACATTGCTTCAAACTATGAAGGGCAGCCTCTTAAATTGATTTTATGATTTTTTTTTTTTTTTAGGTACTTAAGGAGTGTGGAGTTGAAGCATGCTGTTGTTTTTTGGTATGATAAAACTGTAGAAGCATGATGTTGGTTTTTTTGGATGTGTGGAGTTGAAGCATGCTATTGTATTTTGGTGAAATTTGGGGAAGTTGTACATAGGACTTTGTTTGTTAGTCTTGGTGTGCAAATATGGTGTGATAATATGGTACAGGTAGCAACTAATTTAGGTTGTCTATTTTGAATGTTGTAATTGATTTAGGACTGCTGTAGTGGGTTTTTTTGATGTAATATGCAACTTTAATTTTCTTTTTTTGGGTGTTGATCATCACATTTCAAGGCCAAATTATGTATTTTTCGTATATATGTTCAATGCAAAAGTGTTTAACTCAGTATGTATGGTTGTAGTATGATCTTTGATGTTGGTTTTGTGTAGGATGTGTTTGTGTTCAAACTTGAAACTTTTCAGGATGTATGCCAATTTTTAAGAACTATTACTTTGTTGTTATACAGCTAAACCCTCAACATTCAAACAATTGTTGCTGAACTTTCAACAGTTTAGGGGCATTAGGGTAATTTCACTATAGTTGGAAAATAAACTAAAGATAGGGGCATTTTTTGTTACACGTCTATTTAGTTTTTTATTTGCTAAATAATCTAAAGTCAAAGGTTCAAGGGTATTTCAGTCATTGTTACTCGTTGTCACTATGTTAGATCCATCAGTTATTAACAGTGTTAGATTAAAGGTGGCAAAACAGGATAAATTGAACCAAGGGTATCAACTGGGGATTTCCCCACACTTCGGGTGGGATTGTGTCGTTTGCTCTTTATTTATTTGTCTGTTGGCTCTTATTGCTACACACTTACTTTAATATTGCTTCTAGGGATTAGTCAGCTCAGCTCAATTGCTAAAGTTCCTAGCAATTAATGTTAGACCAACTACTACCAGATTTATTTTGTGAGCGCTTCCTGAAGGAATTTCTAGGGCATTCATTGGTAGGTAATGTCTCGATTTGCCCTAGAATTATTTGGAATAGTTTCCTAGAGTTATTTATTTATTTATAATTTTCTGTATTTTCTTCAGGATTGCATTGTGACTTATGTCTCGAACATTTTTATGAATTTCCTGCTTCACATTATTTTCTTGAAAAGTCATTATTTTGTTTGTAATATAACATACCTATTTATACCAAGCTATTCCTAATAACAAAAGCAATCCCAATAAATAAAAAAAAAAAAAAGTTTCTATTACAATCTAACATTCAAGTAATGGAAAAGAAGAAGAATAATAGTTTTTATTACAGTTATATTCTCACATAAATTAGAAGATGTGAGCTAAAAGAGAAAATGGTGAAGGCTTAAAATTATTTCCCTTTTACCATTACTTGAATCCATTATATTGTTCATAATTATAGGTGATTAATTGTAATATATTTTTAATTAAATATTTTATTATTTATCATACTTACTTAAAAACAATTATGTTATGATGTAGTTAAAACTAAATTTATGTCAAATAATTAAATATAATCACTTGCTTAAATGATTACTAATTTTTTAATTTTATTTTTTTAGAGAAAATCAATAAAACTCTTTTAAAAGTCTTGAGAGAAATATCTCCATTACATTATTTATATAACCATTAAATAAATTACTATCAAATGTTTTTTCCATTTATATATTCATCCAATAAAGTCATACTAAGTATACATAATTTGAAAATTAAGAAACACAGGCGTGACTTGGATCTTGAAACTTAAATATACTAAATACAGAATTAAAATAATGTTGTCTTGTGTTTGGTGATGTAAAGGGCTGGAAAAAAATATTTATGTTAATAATTAACTAAAAACTTTAAAAAATTATTTAATATTTATTTTTAAATTATAAAATACATTATACCATTTTCATCATTTTAATTTTTAAATTATTTATATCAATAGTTAGATGATATTTATGCATGTATATATATGGTATGGCATACTATATGCATGTATATATATGGTACACTAAAAAATCACATTGTAAGTCATACTATTAGGGATGGGCGCGGGCCGAGTCGGGGCTGGGGACCCCATTCCCTGTCCCGGTTACCCATTCTCATGACCGTCCACGTCTCAGCCCGACCTGATGAACGGGGCTTCGTGAGGAATTTCCCCCCACGGGGATATATCCCTCGAATGGGGATTTTTGCCCCGTGTAGGTCAAAACTTTCTGCATGTTCTCACGACAATGATATTAAATTATTATAATTATGAGAAACTAATACGTTAATAGGTACTATATTTGACTGTTTAATTTTAGTAGTTAATTCATTAAAAAGACTAAATTTAAGGTAAGAAAATATAAAATCAACAATTTCTTGTAAAATTTAAATTAAGATTTAAAAAGCAATACATAACTACCATCATAAGTTAATTTAATTGTTACTAAGTTAGTGACACCTTTTCTATATATTATTAAATAGAGAAATTTAGATTCCACATTCTAATGTTTTATGTTGTTGAGTCATTGTAATGTTCCACTGAAATAGTCTCATCTACTAAAATTCATAAAATAAATACCTGAAAGAAAATTTCGTTGAGAATTGATATGAATATGGTGAATAACAACAATTTCTTGGAAAAAATTGAAACATGCTCATGGATTTCAAAGCAATAAAATATAAACATCTTTCAGGTTGCAACATAAACCTCATAATATATTGGTTTGGTAAATTATAATAATCTAATCAAAATTTTTTTTTGGGCCATGTATTATTATTTTGTGAAATTCACAAAGTAATAATACATATATTTAATTATTAGACTCCCTCATTTAAATTATTTTCTATAAATTTAATACAAACATTAGAAAGTATTATAAAAGTAAACATCATAAAGTTAGATACATTACTTAAAACCATGATTTAAACTCTAATTTTATAAACAATCTCGCAAAGGAAACAAAAAAAAAAAACATAAAATTCTTAAAAAAGAGGGGTGGGGCTTCACAGGGACGGGCCGGGGCGGAATTTGCACTATCCCCTCCCTCGGCCGGTTCTCAGGTGCGAGGATTTTTCTGAGGACCATCCCCGGCTCTATTCCCGAATTTTTTGAGATTCCCCGCCCCATTCGGGCTGAGTCGGTCCG
>NW_022196252.1:1213791-1276291 GCF_008641045.1 Pistacia vera | reverse complement strand
GAAAAAGCTTCGACGGCCGGTTGACCAAAATGAGGATCCCAAATTGCATGAGCAATAGGTCTTACATGTAAAGGGTCTTGTACCCATGCCTCAAAATTTCCTTGCCAAGCTACATGAAACAGATTTCCGGAAGTCCACAGAAAAATTATTGCTAATTGTCCGAAGTGAGAAGCAAAAATATTCTGATAAAGACGTTCCTCAGTAATATCATCATGACTCTCGAAGTCATGTGCGGTAGCAATACCAAACCAAATACGACGAGTAGTGGGGTCCTGAGCTAAGCCTTGGCTAAACCTTGGAAATCTTAATGCCATAATGCCTTTCAAATCCTCCTAGCCATTATCCTACTGCAATAATTCTTGCTAAGAAGAACGCCCACCCCTCTCTGTTTGATAACAGTTTCCTCCTAGTTTGCTTGAAACAGATAAGCTTGCCCAACTGCAACAAAGAAAGAGCCTAGCTTTCTTGGTTTGATGAGCTTATACTCGCTTTCTTGGTTTGATGAGCTATACACGCTTTCTTGGTTTGATGAGTGAGTAACAACTTCTGAGTTGACTTGGAAGAAACCATTGTGGATTGTTGTAGTTCCGTGCTAATTAACAGGTTCTTTGCCTTTATTTAAAACAGGTTTGGCGTTGCATTCATCTAGGCTGTAGCCTCTCATACGACAAGAAGGATTTAGATCGGGGGATTTTCGTAAATGATTCGTTGCCAGCGCCCAAACTTTCCCATCCCCAGCCAAATACGATTGGGCATATCCTTCAAGAGATCAACCAATACGCATACTGCGCAACACTAGGGTGGTCGTAGATCAGCTAACTGGGGCGTCCATTGGTGGAACTCAGCCGGAACCTCAATACTGTGTAGTGCCCGAAGAATTACTACGTAATTTTGTCTAGTTTAGTGATAGCAGTAGGTCGGTTCGCTGTGGCTCTAATGCCGGCGATGAAGCAAACAAATAGGGTGTGATAACATTCAGACCTATTTGAGACTAAGAGGGGCTGGTTACCGGAGGTATTCCTGTCAGCCTTGTAACATTAACCCAAAAACCAATCGTCACTGGTTTCATTCTTGTCGCTCTCTCTCCAGGAATCAAAACCTATGCCTTTCTCAGTCTGGTTAGGCTTTCCGGAAGGTTTTCCGGTGAGCTGTTATCAGATTGATTGGTATGGTAAGATGGATGTTAGTTGAGAGCTCCCGATTGGGGTTACGTAGAGAGACTGACTTATAGAGGATCTCTCTCGGCAGCTCGACGACGATGCCGAGGAACGCCTCAGCACGGAACTTTAATCAATCAAATGGCATTAGGGTAGGGGGCTTTCCTTTGTTAAAAATCCAAGAGAGATAGAGTTTGACAAGATAGTCAAACTATCACCCCGCATCTTCATTCTATGACGATGGATCTTGGGAATGATTCGGGGGATCCCGGACCGCGACAATGAAACACTGATATCGAGTTTCTGACCCTTTAGTGAAGCAGAATCACTCAGGAGCTCCCAGTTCCCATTCAACATTCATTCATAGTCTTTATTCTCCCCTTGCCATCCTTCACTGCTTTTCGGACTGCTTTTACTGCTGCTTCCTATGCTTCCTGCTTCTGACTACTTGCCTTTCCCTCCCTCGGAAATCAACTCCATATCAATTAATTTGACTCACGCTTCTTTTGCTTTTTAGAATCCTTCTCTGTGCGAGTTAGGACTAAGACCTTTTTTCTATGACTTCTCATTCTCAACGAAAACAATAAGACCAAGAATGAAAAGAAGAAGGTCTAACCCGTGTATCCATTTATAAATATAAAGACTCTCAAGCCCCGGTAAGCTTTCTAAAAAGAAAAAAAGAGCACCGAAGAAGATTGTAGTTAAGGCTTGGAGCTTCTGGGGAGTACAAACAAGTAAGTACTAGCTAGCCGCATTCCCAGCTACTTAGTACCCTTCTTTCACTTACAGCTATCTAAGACATTCAGGGGCGAAGTCACTCGACTGCAAGGAGAGGGGCTGTGTAACTGCTCTAAATAACACTACTCTCATCCCTCGCTTTTGTTCAATTATAAATCTAAATAAAAGAAAGAAGAACTTTAATGGAGATTTATAGCATCATTCAAGTAAATACAGATTAAGATCGTAAAAACATAAGCTTGTAATATAGCTACACCTAATTCCAGACCGGTTNGCCTTTATTTAATTTGTTAGAAAAATTAAATAAGTGAAATTACGTTTAAATGTGTGTTCGCACATATTTCAATATATTATCATTATTGTTAAATGTTAATATATATTTAAATATATATTAATTGATTTTAATTGAGATAATGATGGAAAATAAAATAAATCAAATTGGGAGTGTTTGGCAACATGTGGCGTTTGGGTTGGAGCCTAAGCCTGTTCCATATGGGATTAGGGCAACTTAATTAACTATAAAAGGAAGAGTGTGTGTTAATTAATTTAAGGAGTTGATTTCTTTTGAAATTAAAACACACACAGCCCCTCTCTTTCTCTCCCACGGCAGGAACACCTTTTTGGACTAAAAATCAATTCAATTGATTTTCTTTCTTCTTAATCTTGAAGCCAAAGAGGATCTAGCAAATCCCTCTTTGGTTCTTTTGAGATTGTCTTTGTGTGGACTACGTAGGTTCGATCCCACACTTGGATCAATAGCAAAACATTCGTTGACAAATTTGGAGGAGCCTCCAATGTGCGTTTGTTTTCTTTAAACTCAGATTTATGTTCTGCAGATTTTCTTTTAATATGAATTGTAAAATTATACCGTTGATCTTGGCTTATGTAAACGATCTCTATATTATATTTGTTTTGTTTCCGTTGTGTATATGGGACCGTTTACTAACAGACATGCAACAATTGCAAGCATAATCCGGATGGATTTAATCATGGCAACCGGCGAAAAGGTTTCTTCATAGTCAATGCCATGAATTTGTTTTAAACCTTTGGCAACCAGCCGTGCTTTATAGGTATGCGCATTGCCATACAGGTCAGTCTTCTTCTTGAAGACCCATTTACACCCTATGGGTTTTACCCCTTCAGGTGGTTCCACCACAGACCATACTTGGTTCTGGTACATGGAGTCCATCTCAGATTTCATGGCTTTAAGCCATTTAACAGAATCTGGTTCCGATATAGCGTCCTCGTAGGTTCTAGGTTCATCGTCTTGGTAGACTAGTACGTCACCATGTTGAGTCAAGAGATAACCGTATCTCTCGGGCTCATGGCGTACTCTTCTAGATCTACGTAGCTCCTGTGCTACCTGAGGTGGTTCACTTTGATCCACAAGTTGTGGAGTAACCTCCTCATGATGCTCAACCACTTCCTGTGGCACATCATCCCGTCCTTCGTCTAGTATATCTTGTGGTTCTAGAAATTCATCGAGTTCTACTTTTCTCCCACTAGTACTTCTTAGAAAATATTCCTTTTCTAGGAAGACACCAGATCGAGCAACAAAAATTTTGCGCTCTTCTGGGTGGTAGAAATAGTATCCTTTGGTCTCCTTTGGATACCCCACAAATATACATTTACAGGATTTTGGGCCCAGCTTGTTCGAAGTCAATTTCTTAACATAAGCTTCGCAACCCCAAATCCTTAGATAAGACAAGTTGGGCTTTCGCCCACTCCATAGCTCATATGGAGTCTTATCTACAGACTTTGACGGCACACGGTTCAAAACGTGAGTCGCAGTCTCTAGGGCATAACCCCAGAACGATGCAGGTAAATCACTAAAACTCATCATGGACCTAACCATGTCAAGTAAGGTCCTATTCCTCCTTTCTGACACTCCATTGTGTTGGGGTGTATAAGGAGGGGTGAGTTGTGATACTATCCCACATTCCTTCAGGTACTCAGAAAACCCCGAGCTTAAGTATTCACCTCCTCGATCCGACCGAAGAGCTTTAATACTTTTGCCCAACATATTCTGTACTTCATTCCTGAATTCCTTGAATTTATCAAAGGCTTCAGATTTATGTCTCATAAGGTAGACATAACCATATCTACTGAAATCATCAGTAAATGTGATGAAGTATGAATATCCACCTCTGGCTTCAACTGTTAGTGGACCACATACATCACTATGGATGATGCCTAACAGTTCAGTAGCCCTTTCACTTTGTCCTGTGAAAGGAGACTTGGTCATCTTGCCTAAAAGGCATGACTCGCATACCTCAAATGACTGGAAGTCAAAAGGGGCCAAAACTCCATCCCTTTGAAGTTTTGCAATGCGAGTCTTATTAACATGACACAATCTACAATGCCAGAGATATGTTTGGTTTTGATCGCTATGTTTAGCTTTCTTGGTTTCAATATTGAGAATATCTTTATTGTTTAAATCAAGAACATATAATCCATTATATAACCTTGCAATTCCAAATAGAATACCATTCAAACTAAAGGACAACAATCCATTAGATATCTCAAAATGATACCCCATATTATCCAAAACGGATACTGAAATAATATTTCTAGAAATAGAAGGTACGTGATAACAGTTATGTAGTTCCAACAATAAGCCCGTAGGCAAAGATAAACAATAAGTCCCTACAGCTAATGCAGCCACATGTGCTCCATTTCCAACTCGTAGGTCCACCTCTCCCTTGGCGAGCACTCTACTCTGCCTTAGTCCCTGCACATCAGTACAAATGTGAGTACCACATCCTGTGTCCATGACCCAAGATGTTGAGGGAGAGAAGTTAATCTCAATCATGAAAGTACCTGAAGTCGTAGCCTCTGACTTCTTCTTGCTTGCGAGGAAAGCCTTGCAGTGTTTCCTCCAGTGGCCAGGCTTGCCACAAAAGAAGCAGACTACCTTGCCCTTTCCTATGCCACTCTCAGGCCCAAGAGCAACCTGTCCTTTGGGCTTGGGCTTGGGCTTGGGTTTGGCCTTGGCCTTACCCTTGTCATTACCTTTTAGTTTACCGGCAGCAACCAGTAAAACAAGCTTGGACTTTTTCAAGTCTTGCTCTGCAGTCCTAAGCATGTTCAAGAGTTCTGATAGGGTTTTCTCCATCGTGTTCATATTGAAATTCATTATGAATGGAGCATAAGAGTCAGGCAAGGATTGTAGAATTAAATCCATTTGTAATTCAGCATCCAAGCCACATCCCAAAGTCTCAAGCCTCTCTATGTGCTCGATCATCTTGAGCACATGAGGACCAACTTAGGCTCCCTCAGTCAGACGACTCCCAAATAGTGCTTTCGACACCTTGTACCTCTCATGTCTAAAGCCATAGTAAGGTTGTGCAGTTAGCCAGTAGATGACACTATAGAGGGATTTTTCAAAACACGGATAGGGGCTCTACCGCGATATGATATATCTCATTGAGAAAGCGCTATCAAAGCCACTGTAGCATTTGTTTCGAACAGCTCCTTGAGGTGTAGAATGATGGAATAAGCATTCATATTCTCATGCTGCTTTTGCAGCATAGGTGTCACGATGCTAACATCAAGCATTGAACACTATCAACATCATCAAGGAACTTTTGATAAGTATCCTTAACTTCCTGAGTGGCATCAGGGTCAGGCTCAGCCATGTATAGCTTTTCAAGGATATACAATTTATTTTCTGACTTGAGTATAATCCGAAGATTATGATACAAGTCTGAGAACTTGGATCCATCCAACCTGTTTTCTTTCTCGATTATTGGTCGCAGGTTCATAATGCTCATTTTGGTGAATCTACAATTGCAGAAAAGATAAAGTTATTATAAAGTTCATTAATATTTAATATGGTCTTTTATTAAACGATGCTCCCACTATTTTACTCAAGTCAATAGCCCTCACTATTAACTCGGGAAAGCCCGTTGGCTTTCTAAGTGGACTGAGATCCCATCCTGCCCATTTCAAACCTTCGCTTTGGTGAACAAGCCAAAATGAGTTGATTAGGTAGGCCAACAAACTTAATCCACACCAGTTGATAGATCCTACTATCAACCTCAAATGTGAAAAAGCCAACAAGCCAATCACACAATCCAATGGCTCCAACCATTTTCCTCAAGTGTGATTCTCAGTATCAGTAGAGTGGACACTACATGTCACTATGTACACACAATATGTGTACTGCTCTACTACGCCTATGACGCGTTTATCAACCTTTGCTTTGGCGAACAAGCAAAACCGTCATTTTAAGTCGACCCATCACCATTAAGGAAAACTCCAATGCATTTTAACCTCCCACTGGTAGAAGTGTACCCTTCACTTTGGCGAACAAGGTTTTGAAGAACAGTGGTTTGATTAAAACCATGGTGATGGAAGGCTTACGTGACTTAATATACTTCAATTGAGGGGTTTGTTATTTAATGTCTCATCAGATTATTATCTTTGTTAGAATGACATTGTTTGGCATGTTATTGAACATTCAACCTTAGCATGCATTCTAAGCAAAAATTAAATGTGTCGGTACATGGCCCAACTAAAACCGATTTCCTCGAACCTAGAGGAATCGGTGGGTCACCCAAGGGTCCTGTAATAAACATCTCAAGTCTTCAAGTATGGTTGCCTTGGTCTTTGCTCCATCTTCAGGTACATTATAAAACTTTTAAATTTACAAAAGAATAATAATACAAAATTCTTTACATCAATAAATTTAGAAACCTCGATTTACATTCGAGGGGAATTAGATGAGAAGAGAATGTACATCGAGAAAAGGAGAAAGGCAGGACACGCATGCCCTATTTAATAAGTTATACAACCATGCATACCCAAAATTATTTTAAAACATTCACCTTTAGGTCTAAGGCTCATGTACCAAGCACCATGCAATATACAAACAAGCACAAAGCATACATTTCAAAAACCATCAATTTTTGAAATTAGTGGGTTAATTACAATTTACCCCCTGATAAATTATAGATCTACATTTGGTCCAAAAGTTTTGAAACTTTATATTTTAGCCCCTACACACTTGGAAGTGCGCCCGCTGCGGCGATAAGTTAGATTGCCGTGGCGTGCATTGGTTATGCTGACGTCCAAGCTCTACGTACGTTCGTCGCGGCGATTTGGTACAACGCATGTCCTAAGGACGATCGTCGCGGTTATATCGCTGCGGCGAGCACTGTTTTGTACAGCGCTTGTCCAGAGGACGATCACCGCGGCGATGCTTTATATCACCGCGACGAGCGCTATACAACGCTCGTCCAGAGGACGATCACTGCGGCGATGCTTTATATCACCGCGACGAGCACTGGTTTAGTCACCAGTTCTAGTTTGGACAACGCTCGCTGCGGCGATGGGTTATATCGCCGCGGCGAGCGTACACAGATCTATAGCTCCGGATCTATTCATACAGCAACCAAAAAACACTCTACACGGATTTTGCAATCAACCAAACACATTGATCTCAACAAAAATCCATCAACCATTATTCCAAACATGCAGATCATCAACAAATTAAAAATTAATCGATTAATAATTTCTTAAAACATGTTTTAAAGCAGATCTTATGTAGATTCAATATGGCAAAATATTATCATCAAATACATGTTATCAACCATACACATAAAAACTGTAAAATTTAGTACCCTAGGCTCTGATACCACTGTTAGTAAACGGTCCCATATACGCAGCGGAAAACAAAAATATAATATAAGGATCGTTTACATGAGCCAAGATCAAGGGTATAATTTTACAATTTATATTAAAGTAAAATCTGCAAAAAAGGTTAATCAAGAGTTTAGAATAACATACGCACGTTTGGAGGCTCCTCCAAAATAGTCTTTGTACGTATTTGCTATCGACCCAAGCGTAGGATCGAACTTATGAAGTCCACATGAAGACAATCACAAAAGAACCAAAGAAGGATTTGCTAGATCCTCTTTGGCTTTAAGATTAAGAAGAAAGGAAATCAAATTGAATTGATTTTAGGCAAAAAGTGTTTCTACCGTGGGAGAGAATGAGAGGGGCTACCGTGTGTTTTTATTTTAAAGAGAAATCAAAATTCATTTCAATTAACACCCCATGTTACCAAACACTCCCAATTTGGTATTTTATTTTCCATCATTATCTCAATTAAAATCAATTAATATATATTTAATATATATTAACATTTAACAATAACAATAATATATTTAAATATGTGTAAACACATATTTAAATGTAATTTCACTTATTTAATTTTTCTAACAAATTAAATAAAGGCTATGACCTCAGCAAATTTAATTGCACTGTAAAATTACTAAAATACCCTTTCGCTAAAAAGATGAAAACGCCCTTCTTTCTTCTTGGCTCTTAAATTATCTTCTATATGTGTGACCCATAGGCTCCTCATGATACCGGCAGTGTATAGTATCGTGATTAACACCAATTAATCGTCTCACTAATATACAGACCAAGATTGGCCCCTAGTAAGGCATCATGGCCACCCGATAGATTCAGATTTAGCAAAATAGCTACTTGTCAACGATATGGTTACTGTACAATTCGATCATTTCATCATTCGTTATCTCGACAAGACGAAGGAATAGAAATAGTGTCAACCTTCGGTTACTCTCAATATTATGTATTCAGTTTCTGGACCAATGACCTGTATTATAATCTGGATAGAGCAACAACTCAATCCTACTATGGCCACAGTTTTAGTATCATTGCCATATACTGAATTGCACCGTGAGATAACTTCTCCCGTACCGGGGAGTGATGAATCCTCTGTCAATCCACCATAGTCCTGATACACTCCTTGATGCAGCCAATCACCACCGTATTGACAACTCTGAAAAGAACTGCGTTAGGCTAGTGTCAAACAATACCAATCGATGCACAAGGCGCTCCGATGATCTCAAGTCTAAGGATCACATGCACCACCATTCGTTGGAGGATTTGTTCCATAGACACTAGGGTTACCATCCATATGGAATCCTCTGGTGGGTTAGTCCAGTGAACTTGTTGCGGTGTAATCGCCTACAGCAAACACCCATGTGTTGCACCAGGTTGTCACCAAACAACCTTGACAAGTGAGATTAGTCACTGCCATTCGACATGGTCGTTTAACACTATGATAGACTTACCGTATTATCTGTGCCCTTACTTCAGAATAATACTGGGGCTACGGACGTTTCTAGAATGACCACCATAGTGCTCATAGGGTTCTCACTTTCAAGATTTGAAACACTCGATACCCTCATCACGGTTCTACCATTCTAGGGACATATATCAATACGTATTGCAATAATAATGATTTACACGATATAGAATAAAATGCCTTTTATTGATTAATGAACATTATTACAAAGAGTCAATTATACAATAATTGATTGGCTCTAGGGCATCTACTCTAACATGTTCTTGATATTGAAGTTGAGATGAATTTAGAATTAACGATTAAGAAAAAAATAGTGGAGACTACCTTGTGAGTTCTTTGAGCCATAAACGTTTTGATTGAGAGTGTTAGTTTTCTTAAACCTCTTAAACACTTTTTCAAATTTGTACTTACATTAGGATGGTCTCCTTAGGCATTTACACTTGGTAGCTCTGAGTCGGAAGGACCTTGAGAGATGATGTTAGGCTATGCATGTTTTTAAAGGCTTAATCCACACCTTTTTGTGTGCACCAATTACCGCTTTTGAAGCCAAACACTTAGCCTTTTCTTTCATCACCTACATCAAGCCTTACCCATTCAACCCAATTTTAAGCGATACCTTATAGCTTGGGAATGCCAAAGTGACGAGACAAGTTAAAAAGGTTGAACTCCATATCAAAAATATGGTGAGTACCAAGGAATTGTTTGTTGTTTCTTCATTCAAAAAAAAAAAAAAAAAAAAAAAAGAAAGAAAGAAAAAAAGGTATAGCATCCTAGTCACCAAAAATGAATTCAAGGAGGAGAGCTTGCCTTTCAAGTACAAATAAGAGGAAGCTTTGGTATGTTTCAAGCTCTAGTTTTTCCATACCTTTCTTTCTTAACCCCAACCAAGCCTTACGTTACATCCATAATAAAGACCTAATTGATCTTTTGGGAAATCTTGCCTGGAGATAAGGAATGTATGTCTATTCTTGTACTTATTTCTCTTCATGAGACCTATTTTGTGAACATATGAGCGTTTATTGATTATACCTATATTCGTGTGCAAGAATATATTTGCTATTCTTTGTCTATATAACTTCTCCTTGTATATGCTTGATGAGTGCATAAATCTAGGATCGATGTGATATAATGAGTGAATCTTGTGAGATCTAGAGTTGAAACGAATTCCTATTCTTCACATTAAGCTTTGGGGGGAGGGGAGGAGGGGAAGGGGATGGGGGATCGAGATGGATATGTTTTGAGCATTGGAATATGGTAGTGTGGTGTGTACGGTATTTGCGTAAAATGCTTTATTGTGTTAAGATTTTGAATACAACTGTGTGAATGTATTTAGTTGCTAATTATAGTTTACTTTAAGATTTGAGGTCTTAGTTTAGTTTTTCTTTCTTTCTTTCATTGCTGTTTTGCTCGAGGACTAGCGAAATCTAGGTTTGGCGGAATTTGATAAACCAATATTTGCCCTAGTATTTTGTTGTGTTTTTGGCTATTATTTGTATATTTTAACTTAAGAATATGTTACTTTGAGGTGGTTTTTACTATCTTGAAGGTACATGAGCTTTTGGAATGCATTTGGAAGAAATCGTGCAAAATGGGTTGAGAATCAGAGTTGAAAAGAGGAAGAAAAATGCGAAGAAACCGGATGGTGCCGCGGCAGAGTTTTTCTACTCCACGGTGCGAAAAAGTTATCTAGGCAAAAAGTTAATGCTGCGGCAAGAAGAATTCAGCATCGCGATGTGAAAGAGCTTAAGGTTTGCAGAAGACTCAGCATTGCGGCGCCATAAAATCATGTCGTGGCGTGGATCGCGGAGAAAATAAAATTCTCACATTTTCCAACTCTCACTCGAATTTTTACTTTCCCAAAAACACTCCTAGCAAAGAAAAAACTATAAATACAACATTGTAATTTATTTTAAGAGAATTCTCTTTGACCTAATTTGAGAGTTTTATGTTTTTGAGAGTATTGCTTTATTGAGAGAAATTGTGAGTTTTCAACAAGGGAGAGAAGCAAGACGATCAATCTACTTCAATTCCTAGGTGATTTCTTTTCAGTTACATCTTATTTTGCAAAATGATTAGTTTTTCATCCATTGAGTTCATTGGTTTGAGTTTCATTATGAACAACTAAATATATTGTGGGAGTTTAGTTTAACTATCATGATTGTATTGGGTATTTGGTGATTTGTTTTATGAAGATTTTATATTGTTTCTTATTTAATTATTCTTCATGATATTAATTATATATTTATAGTGACAAATTATTTTGTTGCGAGAAGCCTAAATTCTTGCAGTGATAATTTGTTGACTGGCCAATTATTTTTTATAATTAAAATTGAAAATTAGGGTTCTAGTGATCATCTTGCCTTAATTAATCTCCATTAAACAAGAGTTCAAATTGAATACATGATCATTGTTTTGATTTGGATGGTTGTGTGATTTCCTAATGCAGATTACGATTAATTAGTTAACAACTTAATCATCGAAGTTAATTAGTTAATTATAAATGGAGAATAAACATGATCATTGGAATTCTCTATGGTTTAGTGGAAAAATCAACAATATGACATTAAGGTTTAATTGTTTTGTTTGCTAAATATTCCAATACATAATTGAGAAGTTAGTTAAATCCCCACTATCACTCTCATTGATTTAATTTACATTCTACATATTGCATTCGTTAGTTTTAATTAATTTACAGTTTTATTTTAGATTAATTTCATCCATCTTTTGGTTTGAGTGTTAGGATTTTATTAATTGCTTAGTTTAGTTGTTAAAGAAAATAAATTAAGAATCTAGACCATTGCAATTATGCGAGAGATCGACCTTGGCAGTAAACTTATCACTATCTATTAGTGATTCCTGTGCTTGCGAGTTATAAATTTGCGCGTCACTGACCATCTTGTTGGCATCATAGTTGGCACTAACTCATCATTCGAACTCCTTACCACAGTAATGCTCAACTTCTTTGGTACCACATGAACTGGACCCACCCACTTGCTGTCTGAAATAAGATAAATGATCCCAGCATCAAGTAGTTTCAACACCTCAATTCTCACCACCTCTTGTAAATGCGGATTCAACCTTCTTTGAGCTTCCCTAGTTGGTTTGGATTCCTCGTCCAACAACACGTTATGGATGCACATAGTGGGGCTAATTCCCTTGATGTTTGCTATTGTCCAACCTATGGCTGCCTTATGATCACTCAACACTTTAAGCAATTTCTCCTCCTCCTCCTCTATGGTTAGGTGTGAAGCTATAATCACGAGGAAGGTTTGATCTTTTCCTAAATAAGCATACTTAAGGGTAGGTGCTTGTTGTAGGCGATTTTACCGCAGCAAGTTCACTGGACTGACCCACCAGAGGATTCCATAGGATGGTAACCCTAGTGTCTATGGAATAAATCTCTAACGAATGGTGGTGCATGTGATTCTTAGACTTAAAATCACCGGAGCGCCTTGTGCACCGATTGGTGCAGTTTGACACTAGCCTAACGCAATTCTTTTCAGAGCTATCAATACGGTGGTGATTGGCTGCATCGAGGAGTGTATGAAGACTATGGTGGATAGACAAAGGATTTATCACTCCCGTGTACGGGAGAAGTTATCTCACGGTGCAATTCAGTATATGGCAATGACACTAAAACTGTGGCCACAGTGGGATTGAGTTGTTGCCCTATCCAGATTAGAATATAGGTCATTGGTCCAGAAACTGAATACATAATATCGAGAGTAACCGAAGGTTGACACTATTTCTATTCCTTCGTCTCGTCGAGATAATGTATGATGAAAGGATCGATACAGTAACCATATCGTTGATAGGTTGCTACTTTGCTGAATCCGAATCTATCAGGTGGCCATGATGCCTTGCTAGGGGCCAATCTTGGTCTGTGTACAGTGAGACGAGTAATTGGTGTTAATCGCGATACTATATACTGCCGGTATGATGAGGAGCCTATGGGTCACACACATAAAAGATAATTTAAGATCCAATAAGAAGGAAGGGCGTTTTCATCTTTTTAAGGCGAAAGGGTATTTTGGTAATTTCACAGTGCAATTAAATTTGCTGAAGGTCGTAGCCTTTATTTAATTGGAAAAATTAAATAAGTGAAATTACGTTTAAATATGTGTTCACATATATTTAATTAAATCATCATTGTTGTTAAATGTTAATATATATATTAAATATATATTAACACAAACACTGTAGCCCCATTTCTCTCCTATGGCAGAAACCCATTTTGCCTAAAATCAATTCATTTTGATTTTATTCTTCTTTAATCTTAAAGCCAAAGAGGATCCAGCAAATCCCTCTTTGGTTCTTTGTGATTGTCTTCGTGTGGACTACATCGGTTCAATCCTACGCTTACGTCGGTAGCAAAAACGTTCAAAGACAAACGTGGTGGAGCCTCCAAACGTGCGTATGATTCTCTTAACTCATGATTAACCTTTTTGTGCAGACTTTACTTTAATATAAATTGTAAAATTATACCCTTGATCTTGGCTCATGTAAACGATCCTTGTATTATATTTTTTTGTTTCCGTTGCGTATATGAATCATTTACTAACAGTGGCATCAGAGCCTAGGGTATCAAGTTTTACAATTTTTTATTTTGATGGTTGATAACATGTATTTGATGATATAATGTTGCCTTATAAAATTTGCCTTAAATCATGTTTTAAGAAATCTATTAATCGATTAATTTAATTTGTTGATGAACTGCAAATTTGGTTTAATGCATGATGGATTTTTGGTTGAAATCAGTATGTTTGATTGTTTGAAAATTTGTTTGAGTGTATATGGTTACTATATGAACAGATTCAGAGCTACAGATCTGTATACGCTCGCCGCGGCGCTATAATCCATCGCTACAGCGAGCGTTGTTCATGCTAACGCTGGTGACAAAACTAGCACTCGCCGCTGCGATATAAAGCATCACTGCGACGATCATCCTCTGGACAAGCGTTGTACGAAAACAGCACTCGCTGCAGCAATCATCTTTAGGACGAATGCTGTACGAAATCGCCGTGGCGAACGTACATTGAGCGTGAACGCCAAGTAATCAACGCACGCTACAACGATCTAACTCATCGCTGCAGCGAGCACACTTCCGAGTGCGAAGGGGGCCAGAATGTAAAGTTTCAAAATTTTGGACCAAACACAGTTCTGTAAATTGTCAGGGGGTAAATGGTAATTAACCCACAAATTTCAAAATTGATTGTTTTTGAAATGTATGCTATGTACTTGTTTGTATATTGCATGGTGCCCGGTACATGAGCCTTAGACCTAAGGGTGAATGTTTTAAAATATTTTGGGTATGTATGGTTGTATAATTTATTAAATAGGGCCTGCGTGTCCTACCTTTCTCCTCTTCTCGATGTATGCCATCATTTTGCATGCATAAGATACTCATGGAGGATGATATTAAGCCTAGGGTGCAACCACAACGAAGATTGAATCCTTTGATGAAGGAAGTGGTGAGAAAAGAGGTGGTGAAACTCTTAGATGCGGGGATTATCTATCCTATTTTCGATAGTCCATGGGTGAGCCCGGTACAAGTGGTTCTGAAGAAGGGAGGTATCACTGTAGTAAGGAATGAGACTAATGAATTGATACCAACTAGGACGGTGACGGGCTGGAGAGTGTGCATTGATTACCGGAAATTGAATGAGGTGACAAGGAAGGATCATTTTCCACTACCTTTTATTGATCAGATGTTGGAGAGGTTGGCAGGACAGGCCTATTACTGTTTCTGGATGGGTATTCAGGATACAACTAGATTGCCATCGCTCTTGAGGATCAAGAGAAGGTGACCTTTACTTGCCCCTATGGCACCTTTGCTTACCGGAGGATGCCTTTTGGGTTATGCAATACACCACAACATTCCAGAGATGCATGATTTCAATCTTTGGAGACATGGTGGAATGGTTCATAAAAGTCTTCATGGATGACTTCTCAGGTTTTGGTTCGTCTTTTGATAGTTGTCTAACTGATCTTTCTCTTGTTTTGCAGCGATGTATGGAGACGAACTTGGTGCTCAATTGGGAGAAGTGTCATTTCATGGTCTAAGAGAGAATAGTGCTCGGTCATAGGATTTCAAAGGACAGAATAGAAGTTGATCGAGCAAAGACAGAAGTGATAGAGAAGCTGCCACCACCATCAAATGTCAAAGCGGTCCGAAGTTTCTTGGGGCATGTGGGGTTTTACAAATGATTCATCAAGGATTTTTCTAAAATTTCTAAACCCCTTTGCAATTTATTGAATAAAGATGTTTTATTTGATTTTAATGATGAATGCATGCATGCCTTTCTAACCCTTAAAAAAATTATTAGTATCTGCACTTATTATTGTAGTTCCCGATTAGGGACTGCCATTTGAATTAATGTGTGATGCTAGTGATTTTGCTTTACGGGTAGTGTTAGGACAGCGGAAGAACAAAATGTTGCATGTAATTCAATATGCTAGCAAAACACTCCCGGATGCACAATTGAATTACACCACCACTGAAAAAGAATTGTTGGCTGTGGTTTTTGCTTTTGACAAATTTCATTCGTATTTGTTAGGTGCAAAGGTGATCGTCTACACAGACCATTCAGCACTTAGGCACTGATTGGCAAAGCAAGAAGCGAAACCTTGGCTGATAAGATAGATCCTATTGCTTCAGGAGTTTGAGTTGGAAATTCGCGATAAGAAGGGGTCAAAAAATGTGATGGCAGATCACTTGTCAAGAATTGAGAGACCAATCCAGGGAAATGAAGAGGAAAGTCCAATTACAGAAACATTTCCGGATGAGAAGTTGATGAGAGTGGATGAAGCACCGTGGTATACAGATTTTGCAAATTATTTGTCATCAAGGGTGCTCCCAAGTGGTATGACATCCCAATAAAAGAGAAAATTCTTCTCAGATTTGAAGTACTACTTTTGGGAAGAGCCATTTCTATACAGACACTGTGCTGACCAAGTAATACAGAGATTTGTCCCGGAGGAGGAGATGAAAAGCATTCTACGACATTGTCACGAGAGGGAAGTAGGTGGCCATTTTGGAGGAACTAGGACAGCAGCCAAGGTTCTACAATCGGGGTTTTATTGGCCAACCCTCTTTAAGGATTCTTTTTGGATGAGTCAGGAGTGCGATCAGTGTCAATGGAGTGGTAATATTTCAAAAAGAGATGAGATGTCGTTGAACAACATCCTGGTGGTTGAGCTTTTTGATGTGTGGGGGATTGATTTCATGGGTCCCTTCCCAAATTCTTTTGGGAACACATATATCTTGGTAGCGGTGGATTATGCGTCGAAATGGGTAGAAGCAGTTGCATTGCCGACTAATGATGCTAGGGTAGTGATTAACTTTGTGAGAAAACATATTTTCTCAAGGTTTGGGGTACCGCAGGCAATTATTAGTTATGGAGGTCCCCACTTTTGCAATAGGCAATTGGATGCACTGTTGGGTAAATATGGAGTGACACATAGAGTTGCAAGGCCTTACCATCCACAAACGAGTGGGCAAGTGAAACTGTCTAATAGAGAGCTTAAAGGCATTTTAGAAAAGACAGTTAATGCATCTAGGAAGGATTGGTCACGGAAATTGGATGGTGCATTATGGGCCTACCGAACTGCATTTAAGAATCCAATTGGTATGTCCCCATTTAGAATGGTTTATGGGAAAGCATGTCACTTACCGGTGGAACTCGTGCATAAAGCATACTAGGCAGTCAAGCAGCTAAATATGGATTTAAGAGCTGCTGGGGAGGAAAGGATGCTGACTTTGAACGAACTCGATGAGTTTCGTCTCAAAGCATATGAAAATGCTCGAATTTACAAGTAGAAGACAAAAAGCTGGCATGACCTTAGTTAGTAAATACGGGTACGGCAAAAAAAGGGTACGGGAATTTTACGGGTATAATACGGCAAACGGTGAAAAATGCGTTTATAAAAATTTGGTTATAAAATTCGAATATGGAAAAAATACGGTACGGGTATATATGGGTTTAATACGATATATTATCAATAATATGTTTTGAAAAATACGGCATTATCAATTATAGTTTTTAACACTTTTATGGACTATCTGATTAAAATTAATTAACACTTTTATAGAGTATCTAATTAAAATTAATAAATCATTTCAAATGGGGAGTATTCAATTAACTAACATTAATCTTTTCTTTTCTTTGCGTTAACAAATTCCCAGCCCATGTCTTGTTCTAAGTTCTTTGAAAAGATATTTATTTATTTTTTGGTTTGTGCAATAGAAACATAATTGCAGTGTTGAGTCATGAGTGTTGAGATTGACACGTAAACTGAAATCCAGGACAAACACAAAACACCTATGACCCATCTTAAAAACCCCTCTCGCTCTCTCTTCTTCAATCAAATCATCTCTTAGTGTCTCTGTCTCACCCACAAGGCCAACTGTTTCTTTCAGATCTCCAAAAATGACATCTACGCTATTCTTTCTGCCAGTACTTTCCCTTCCTCAAACTTATTCTTCTCCCCCAAACACAAACACAAACCCGCTAAAAATCTCAACCAGTTCGCCGTCTGAGCTTCCTCTGATTACTCTGCTAGTTCCTGAGATGAAGACCCAAGAGATGAAGAAAAGCTAAAAACGTGGAAGAACCGAGGAAGAAAATCTGAAAATGTCGTCCATCGAAGAACTGGGGAAGAAGAAGAACTGAAGAAGAGAAGAGATTTTGTTTAATTTTGAATTAAACCCCACTAAAACGACGTCGTTTTGGGGTGAGCAATGACTTTTTTTTTTTTTTTTTTTTGCAATAATACGCAAATTATACGGGTATTCATATTATACACGTATAATTCAGCAATTTTTATAACATACATCAAAACGCGTTTTATACACGTATTTACTAACTAGAGGCATGACAAGCATATCAGGAAAAAGGATTTTGAAGTGGGGCAAAGAGTGTTGTTGTTCAATTCTAGACTTAGGCTATTCTCTGGAAAACTTAAGTCTAGATGGTCCGGACCATTCACGATTACAAGAATTCACTCATCCGGAGTAATGGAAGTTACACATGAAGAAAAGGGCACTTTTACAGTCAATCGACAGAGATTGAAGCCATACATTGATGGGGTGATGAGTTGCAAATCCATCCCAATACGACTTGACATTCCGATGTGAAAAATTGAGAGAGTCGAGCTTACCGACTATAAACAAGCACTTCTTGGGAGGCAACCCAAGTGTTTTAAATTTTTGTTCTTCTATTTTTATTTCAGTGTGTTTGAATGTGTTTGATTCTTTTTAATTTGTGTGTTTTTCGGTGTTTCAGGTGAAGTTTTCAGCTAATGCAAGGAAAGAAAATGCTCCAGACTTCGCCAGGGCGAAGAAGTATTCTTCACCGCGGCGAGGCACATTGGGTAAAAATAAGTTTTGAAAAGTCCCAGACTTCGCCGCGGCGAAGATTGTTCTTCGCCGAGGCGAAGCAACCTGAAAATTTGTGGTCACTACTGTATTTTATCGCCCCGGCGAAGAAGGTTGGATGAAATTTCTCTAAGGCAATTTCGCTGTGGCGAAGATTTTTTCTCACCGTGGTGATTAGCCATTGTAATTTTTCGCCCCGGCGAAGTATTTTTCTTCGCCGCAGCAAAACCTGGGTTTCAAGTTAGGGTTCTATGAACGAAGAACTTTGCTGCGGCAAAGCCTGTTTTCTATATATACTCACTTTGGCTTTTCATTTTTCACGCAATTTTTCAAATACATTTGAGAGAAAAATTTTCCAATTTCAATCCTTTGCCTCCTAAGTGTTTTCCCAAGTTTTCATTCCTTAACCCTCCTAAACACCTAAACAACTCATTTCAACAACAAATTTTTCGAAAATTTCACGAAAATTTCAGATTCAATAAATTTGGGGCTTTCCAATCTGGGCTGATTCTGGATAAATTGGTGGCAAATAATCCTTCGTTTTGGTAAGATCTCAAGTTCCCTAAACTCATTTTCACACAATTTCAAGTTTTAAAATGTAGATCTGAAAAATTGATTATTGGTTGAGTTGCGAATTTTTGAATGATTGTGAGTTCAATTTTGTTGAGGAAGGATTGATTGTGCATGTTGTGATATTGAGGAGTGTGGGTTTTGAGTTTTGGAGTATTTTGTTGAATTTGGAAAATCATAGTTTGGGGGTCTGATTGCGAATTATTGGAAGTGTTTTCAATTTTCTTTTTCAGGTTTGGATTGTTTGTTGAGGGGAACCCGGGCTTGAATTTTTGGGGTGCGTTGTGAGTTGAATTATAGAAAATGGCACCAAAGTTAAGTTGCCATACAGAGGAAAAAAATTGGACAGCCGCTTTGTGAATGAAGAGGCCCAGAAACGATATCAAGGGGTTATCCAAAGAAGAGATAAGGGCTTTATTCCTAAGCGCGGATTAACCGCGAGTCAGGCGTTGGATTAGAAGGAGATGATGGGAACTGTTTATGAGTGCTCCTGCACAACCGGCTGTAGAGCCACTAGTAAGGGAGTTTTATGCCAACCTCTCGGATTATGAGGAGGGTACTGCATTTGTGAGAGGGATTGATGTGCCATTTGCAGAAGATGTGATCAATGAGTTTTATAACTTGCCTGGGTTTGATCAGGATGAGTACAGAAGGTTTAGGGGGACACAGTTTGAGGATAGTATTATTGCTCCAGTCATTGCAAAACCGGATGAAACTTGGTCAGTGTCGGAGAAACAAAAGAAGACCATTAAGGGAAATTCTTTGACACCGATGGCTCGATTGTGGCAATATTTTGTTGGTGTGAGGTTGATGCCAGAAACGCACTATAGCACAGTAACTTACGAAAAAGCATTACTGCTTTATTCTATTGCCACAGGAAAGAGTATAAATGTGGGAAGAATTATCTTTAACAACATTCATCATGCCACCAAACCAGGGCGATCAAGTTATTCTTTCCCACATCTCATTAAAGCCTTGTGCATTAGAGCTGGAGCCAAGGTAGAAGGTGATGAGCAACTTATTCATGCTACCTCTATCCTCGATTCAAATTATTTTCAGAAGCATCTTGAACGTCCAAAAGCTGAGCAACCAAGGGCAGGAACAAAACGGCAGAGAACCACACAAGGCCCTGTCACATCCTCCAACCCCACAGCTACACAGAAGGAGATGATGCAACAGATGATGGGTATGATGAAACGTATGGAAAAACGTCAGGAATGGTTAGCTGAGCAGACCCAGATGATGTATGATATGCAGAAGAGTAGCTTTAACAAGCTCAACATTGACACTTCGGGATTCCAATGGGCTGACTGGGATTTAGATGAGTGGATGGGCTCCGAATCAGAAGAGGAAGAAGAGGAAGACGAGGGAGGCGAAGAATGAGCACCGGAACAACTGTGTTGTTGTCTTTATTTTTATTTGTTTTTAGTTGATTTTGTTTTTCATGTCAAACATTAAACTCGGTTTTATTTTTGTTTTGGATTGTTGTAGTTGTTTTTGTTGTTTCATTTTTCTTGTAATTTGTAGTTTGTGTAAGGATGAGATTAGGTTGTAATACTTTCATATTAGTCGGTAAATTTTTCTAACCTAGTGGACACCACAGTTTCAATTGTTTTGACAGATGTTGGGTGATGAAAAGGTCACAGATCAGGTGTGCACTATGGAGCGAAACTTCATGGATTAATCCGGGTACCTTCGTTATTTTTGTTTTTCTATTCTTGATTTATGCATAATGGGACATTTGGGAACAATGTCATCTTTTGTTTGGGGGTAGGAAAATTAGAAAATTTTTTATTTTGTTTATTTTACTTTGTTTTGATTGTTTTGCCGATGATGAATTGTATAAATCAATGATGCGAATTGGATTGTTGCATTTTTATTGTTGAGAAATGTTAAGCATTGCTTCAAGTTTAGTTTTATTGACTGAAATTTTGATTGAGGTTTGTTGAGTGGTTCAACCACCATTTTCATTTTTTTTGGCATGCTTAGATTCATTTTATGTACTTAGGTAAAGTTTTGATAATGTTGGTGGACTCTAAAACCTAGTAGAGAAGTGCTTGAGGCGGAATTCTAGGATTAGACATGGTTGAGGAGATAATTTAGGCATTCTTTTTGGAACGTTTGAGCCTTTCTAGCTGACCCAGGAATGAAATTGTCCCTAGTCACCCGTTTGAGCCGTATGAATCATTATTGCTTTATTTTTCTTGGCTAACAAAAAATTGTCCCATCCTTGTACCCTAAACACTCTGTTGTACCCTGAGGAGAATTCGATCCTGATGCAAACACAAAGAAAGGGAAGAGTTGTACGAATTAACTAAAAGAATAGTTTGGGGATCGTGAGAAGGGCAATAAAAACAAAAGAGGTAGTTCACCTCAATTCAATTGATTGGTTATTAAATTTCAAAAAAAAAAAAATCTTTTGCCAAGTTTAAGGGTATCTCGGCTGGAAACCAGTAACCGCCTTAAAAACTGCCTAGCAGTACTTCGCGAACTCTAGTTTAACAACGCCATGTACACCTTAGACGCACTTCCCAGCCGGGCATTTATGGTATCAGAAATAAGAAAGATACAAGTTTGAGGGTTGTAAATTATTGGGCATGTCGAATGGTGGTTGAGAAGAAGTGGAGTTTGATTTGATTTGAGTGTTTGCATGAGGAAAACCGAGTTCTCTTACTTTGTATTTCCTATCCTTTTTCTTGGAACCCACTTCCTGGGCCTAGCGTTACAAGCTTATAAAGACCTGCTGATTCTTATCTTTGTCTAGTCCTCATTAGTAGAGAGTAATTCAATATTTAGGCTTATGGAGTCTGCGACCATTTGATAAACTTTGCATTCCTGCATAAAATAATCCGGGAAGTCTGAAGGTGGATTAAAGTGGGTATTACCTACTCGGGGGACCAATTGAGAAAGAAAGTCGATGCAACTTATAACTTCTTGGAGTGTTAAACATTTTTCTATTAATAATTTTGCAACAACTTTTGAGATTGGTATAAATTCTAGGCAATTATTTTGTGAGTCGAGTCTTTTGTTTCTTTTATTTAATTTTTGTCATTTGCTGTTTTGTGTTTTTGAACGTTTGTGTTTTTATTTTATCTTGTTTTGTACCTGATGCTCCAGGACGAGCATGTCCTTAGTTTGGGGGTATTTGATAATCTGAGGATTATGCTAGTTTATTTAAGCTTTTAGGCCGGATTTTAGATACTTCTTAGTCTATTTTTGCCTGAATTGCTCTTAATTCCTTACATTTCGTGTTTCAGGTTAAAATGAAAATTTTGAGCGAATAAAGGCAGATTTGGAGTTTTTGCACTCAGAAGCAAGCGGAGGGCAATTCTGGAATTTAAGAATTCTTCAGGAAGCTTCGATGCAGCGAAATGGGCCAGTAACGCACCAGATTCATCTCCTTTGTCGCCGCGGCGAGATTCCTTCTTCACCACGACGAAGTCTGCGTACTCCAGTTTTTATAAAACGCACAGTTTCATTATTAGGCTAAGTTGTAATATTTTGGGCGAGGTAGAAAAGAAATACTTAGTCTTTTTGTTTAGGGCATTTGTGGAGAGATAGAGAGCAGTTTTTGCATTTTCTTAGATTGATTTTTGAGTGATTTTGGATTAACAAAGTGTGAAGATTCGAGGTGAAATCAGTGGATTCATCAATTAGGAAGATTCTTTTCCTTTTCTCTTGTGTCCATGATGTTGAACTTGGAATTTTTCATTTCTTGTAATTGTGTTATTGATTTAGCCATGAACTAACCTATTTTGGGCTAGGGTTTTGATGTAGTTCGGATTCTAATGGGTTAGAAAGTTGGTGATTATTAATTTCATATGATTTTGCTTTGATTGTGTGATTATTCTGTATTTATTGTTTGTATGTGATGAACAAGATGAGATTGAGAGATAATTCATGTTAAGCTGCGTGGGTAATCACCGTTGTATTATTGGATGCTAGAGATAGATTCAAGAACCGATGAAATCAATATAGGATTCTTGTGCTTAATGAACTTAGATTTATTAACTTTCATTTTGTTGGGTGCGGAAGGTTAATAGGGAAGAGTAGGACAACATAGCCTGAGAAGGTATGTTGGACACTTTAGAGAGTTCGATTTACAATCAATGCATGAGAATATTAATTAAGTTTAATTCCTAAAGTTTAACCCATAGAGTCCGAATGAAGTCAAAACCCTACCCGTTTGTTTGAATTGATTTTATCCCGTTTTAAATCTTGCTTTCATAGTTTAAGTTTATTTTAGTAAAATTTTGTTTTAATTATAGTTTAAATTGCTCCCTTAAATCCAAAAGAATTCGATTTCTTCAACTTGAAAACGGTAGAAAACTTAATGCTTAGCAACAATCCTCATGGGAACGATACTCACTCATCACTATATTACTTGTGCGACTAGTGTACTTACTATATATTGCATGTTGTAGGAAACACACACCATCTACTGTTCTCCCACTAGTACTTCTTAGAAAATATTCCTTTTCTAAGAAGACACCAGATCGGCAACAAAAATTTTGTGCTCTTCTGGGTGGTAGAAATAGTATCCTTTGGTCTCCTTTGGATACCCCACAAATATACATTTACAAGATTTTGGGCCTAGCTTATTTGAAGTCAATTTCTTAACATAAGCTTCGTAACCCCAAATCCTTAGATAAGACAAGTTGGGCTTTCGCCTACTCCATAGCTCATATGGAGTCTTATCTACAGACTTTGACGGCATACGGTTCAAACGTGAGTCGCAGTCTCTAGGGTATAACCCCAGAACGATGTAGGTAAATCACTAAAACTCATCATGGACCTAACCATGTCAAGTAAGGTCCTATTCCTCCTTTCTGACACTCCCTTGTGTTGAGGTGTATAAGGAGGGGTGAGTTGTGATATCCCACATTCCTTCAGGTACTCTGAAAACCTTGAGCTTAAGTATTCACCTCCTCGATCCGACCGAAGAGCTTTAATACTTTTGCCCAACATATTCTGTACTTTATTTCTGAATTCCTTGAATTTATCAAAGGCTTCAAATTTATGTCTCATAAGGTAGGCATAACCATATCTACTGAAATCATCAATAAATGTGATGAAATATGAATATCCACCTCTGGCCTCAACTGTTAGTGGACCACATACATCACTATGGATGATGCCTAACAACTCAGTAGCCCTTTCACCTTATTCTGTGAAGGGAGACTTGGTCATCTTACCTAAAAGGCATGACTCACATACCTCAAATGACTGAAAGTTAAAAGGGTCCAAAACTCCATCCCTTTGAAGTTTTGCAATCCAAGTCTTATTAACATGACACAATCTACAGTGCCAGAGATATGTCTGGTTTTGATCGCTAGGTTTAGCTTTCTTGGTTTCAACATTGAGAATATCTTTATTTTTTAAATCAAGAACATATAATCTATTATATAACCTTGCAATTCCAAATAGAATACCATTCAAACTAAAGGACAACAATCCATTAGATATCTCAAAATGATACCCTATATTATCCAAAGCTGATACTAAAATAATATTTCTAGAAATAAAAGGTACGTGATAACAGTTATGTAGTTCCAACAACAAGCCCGTAGGCAAAGATAAACAATAAGTCCCTACAGCTAATGCAGCCACGTGTGCTCCATTTCCAACTCGTAGGTCCACCTCTCCCTTGGCAAGCACTCTACTCTGCCTTAGTCCCTGCACATAAGTACAAATGTGAGAACCACATCCTGTGTCCATGACCTAAGATGTTGAGGAAGAGAAGTTAATCTCAATCATAAAAATACCTGAAGTCGTAGCCTCTAACTTCTTCTTGCTTACGAGGAAAGCCTTGCAGTGTTTCCTCCAGTGGCCAGGCTTACCACAAAAGAAGCAAACTACCTTCCCCTTCCCTATGCCATTCTCAGGCCTAAAAGCAACCTATCCTTTGGGCTTGGGCTTGGTTTGGCCTTGACCTTACCCTTGCCGTTTCCTTTTGGTTTACCCGCAACAACCAGTAAAATGGGCTTGGACTTTTTCAAGTCCTGCTCTGCAGTCCTAAGCATGTTCAAGAGTTCTAACAGGATTTTCTCCATCGTGTTCATATTGAAATTCATTATGAACGAAGCATAAGAGTAAGGCAAGGATTGCAGAATCAAATCCATTTGTAATTCTGCATCCAAGCCACATCCCAAAGTCTCAAGCCTCTCTAGTGCTCGATCATCTTGAGCACATGAGGACCAACTTGGGCTTCCTTAGTCAGACGACTCCCAAACAGTGCTTTCAACACCTTGTACCTCTCATGTCGAGCATTTGTTTCGTAAAGCTCTTTAAGGTGTAGAATAATGGAAGAAGCATCCATATTCTCATGTTGCTTTTGCAGCATAGGTGTCATCGATGCTAAGATCAAGCATTGTACGCTATCAGCATCATCAAGGAACTTTTGATAAGTATCCTTAACTTCCTGAGTGGCATCAGGATCAGGCTCAGCCATGTATGGCTTTTCAAGGATATACAATTTCTTTTCTGACTTAAGTATAATCCGAAGATTACGATACCAGTCTGAGAAATTGGATCCATCCAACCTGTTTTCTTTTTCGATTATCGGTCGCAGGTTCATAATACTCATTTTCGGTGAATCTACAATTGCAGAAAAGATAAAGTTATTATAAAGTTCATTATTATTTAATATGGTCTTTTATTAAACGATGCTCCCACTATTTTACTCAAGCCAATAGCCCTCACTATTAACTCGGGAAAGCCCGTTGGCTTTCCTAGTGGACCGAGATCCCATCCTGCCCATTTCAAACCTTCGCTTTGGCGAACAAGCCAAAATGGGTTGATTAGGTAGGCCAACAAACTTAATCCACACCAATTGATAGCTCCCACTATCAACCTCAAATGTGAAAAAGCCAACAAGCCAATCACACAATTCAATGGCTCCAACCATTGTCCTCAAGTGTGATTCTCAGTATCAGTAGAGTGGACACTACATGTCACCACGTACACATAATATGTGTACTGCTCTACTATGCCTATGACGCGTTTATCAACCTTCGCTTTGGCGAACAAGCAAAACCGTCATTTTAAGTCGACCCATCACCATTAAGGAAAACTCCAATGAATTTTAACCTCCCACTGGTAGAAGTGTACCCTTCGCTTTGGCGAACAAGGTTTCGACGAACAGTGGTTTGATTAAAACCATGGTGATGGAAGGCAGAGGTGACTTAATATACTTAGTTGAGGGGTTTGTTATTTAATGTCTCATCAGATTATTATCTTTGTTAGAATGACATTGTTTGGCATGTTATTCAACATTCAACCTTAGCATGCATTCTAAACAAAATATTAAACGTGCCGGTACATGGCCTAACTAAAACCGATCTCCTCGAGCCTAGAGGGATCGGTGGGTCACCTAGGGATCCTGTAACAAATATCTTGAGTCTTCAAGTATGGTTGCCTCGTCCTTCGCTTCGTCTCCAGGTACATTACAAAAACATCATTCTAAATTTACAATAAAATTAATATTAAACTAATTTTACATCAACAAATTTAGAAACCTCGATTTACATTCGAGGGGAATGAGATGAGAAAAGAATGTACATTAAGAAGAAGAGAGAAGGCAGGACACGCAGGCCCTATTTAAAATATTACAGCCATACATACCCAAAATAATTTAAAACATTCACCCTTAGGTCTAAGGCTCATGTACCGCGCACCATGCAATATACAAACAAGTACAAAGCATACATTTCAAAAACAATCAATTTTTGAATTGGGTGGGTTAATTAATTAATTACCCTCTTAAATGTGCAGAATGTACATTGGCTTTATAGGTTATTAAAACTGCAGATTAGTCCCTTTCAGGAAAAAAAATACAGAATGGGAAAACTACATCCTTCGCCGCGGCGAAGGTTTTATCTTCGCCGCGGCGAGGATTTACAGTATGCATTTCGCTCTGGCATACTTCGCCGCGGCGAAGGTTTTATCTTCGCCGCGGCGAGGATTTAAATTAGGTCTAGCCGCCACAGCTTTCGCCGCGGCGAAGGTTTTATCTTCGCCGCGGCGAAACTGTCCAGAGGCTCCTCGCCGCGGCGAAGCTAAAGCTTCGCCGCGGCGAAACCTGGAAATCCCCAATTCCTACAGTTCGCGTTTTTGCAGTTTTTTGTGTATAAACACTAATCCAAATCAAATCAAACGCACACGCGTTCAACCAGGATATTAACCAACCAATATAACATTCATCAACACATTTTAAACCAGTTTATCATTTGAATCATTCATGCATAAACTGATTTTTCAGATTTTACAGATTTTTCAAAAACTGGGTTTTTCATGGCAGATTCATCAAGGCAGCATGTTATCAACAAATACATGTATCAACCATTCAATAACTGTAAATCTAGTACCCTAAGGCTCTGATACCACTGTTAGGAAACGACCCGGTTGCGCAGCGGAAAACAAAAATTTTACAACTACGGATCGTTCCTTAGAACCCAAAATCAGGGCATAGATTTTACAGTTTATGCATAATATGAATCTGCAGAAAAATAAATCCAAAGGTTTAGATTTATACCCACGTTTGGAGGCTCCACCAATGTTGTCTCTGAATGTGTTTGCTACCGATCCAAGTGTAGGATCGAACCAAGAAGTCCACACGAAGACAACCACCAAGAACCAAGGAGGGATTTGCTAGATCCTCCTTGGCCTTAAGAAATCAAGAAGAAGATCAGTATTTGATTTTTCAATCAAACAGTGAGATTGGCGTGAGAGAGTGTATAAGGGGCTGCTGTGTTTTCTTTTAAAATTAAAGAATGACTCAAACACTATTCTTTTTATAGGCAAACCAAGTTGCCCTATTCCCACATGGAATGGGCTTGGGCTCCAACCCAAACACCCCATGTTGCCAAACACTCCCAATTTGATATTTTAATTTAATTCATCATTATCTCAATTAAAATCAATTAATATTTAATTAACATTTAACAATAATGATGATTTAATTAAATATGTGCGAACACACATTTAACCGTAATTTCACTTATTTAATTTTTTAACAAATTAAATAAAAGGCTACGACCTCAGCAAATTTAATTGCACTGTGAAATTACCAAAATACCCTTTCGCCTAAAAAGACGAAAACGCCCTTCTTTCTTCTTGGCTCTTAAATTATCTTCTATGTGTGTGACCCATAGGCTCCTCATCATACCGGTAGTGTATAGTATCGCGATTAACACCAATTAATCGTCTCACTAATACACAAACCAAGATTGGCCCCTAGCAAGGCATCATGGCCACCCGATAAATTTGGATTCAGCAAAGTAGCTACCTATCAATGATATGGTTACCATATAATTCGATCCTTTCATCATCTGTTATCTCGACGAGACGAAGGCATAGAAATAGTGTCAACCTTCGGTTACTCTCGATATTATGTATTTAGTTTCTGGACCAATGACTTGTATTATAATCCGGATAGAGCAACAACTCAATCCTACTATGGCCACAGTTTTAGTATCATTGCCATATATTGAATTACACCGTGAGCTAACTTCTCCCGTACCCGAGAGTGATGTATCCTCTGTCAATCCACCATAGTCTTGATACACTCTTGATGCAGCCAATCACCACTGTATTGACAGCTCTGAATAAAATTACGTTAGGATAGTGTCAAACTGCACCAATCGGTGCATAAGGCACTCCGGTGATCTCAAGTCTAAGGATCACATGCACCACTATTCGTTAGAGGATTTGTTCCATAGACACTAGGGTTACCATTCATATGGAATCCTCAGGTGGGTCAGTCCAGTGAACTTGCTACGGTGTATTCGCATACAACAAGCACCCATGTGTTGCACCAGGTTGTCACCAAACAACCTTGACAAGTGAGATCAGTCACTGCCTTTCGACAAGGTCGTTCAATACTATGATAGCCTTACCGTATTATCTGTGCCCTTACTTCAGAATAATACTAGGGCTACAGAGGTTTCTAGAATGGCCACCATATGTGCTCATAGGATTCTCACTATCAAGATTTGAAACACTTGATACCCTCGTCACAGTTCTACCATTCTAAGGACATATATCAGTACATATTGCAATAATAATGATTTACGCAATATAGAATAAAATGCCTTTTATTGATTAATGAACATTATTACAAAGAGTCAATTCAACAATAATTGATTGGCTTTAGGGCATCTACTCTAACAAGGACTGCTTCAGCCACTCAGCATTCCTGAATGGAAATGGGAGAGTATTTCAATGGATTTTATCACAAGTCTCCCAAGAGTTCAGAAAGGGTTTAAGCCATGTGGGTGATAATAGACAAATTAACAAACCAGCCCATTTTCTTCCAGTAAAAGAGAGCACTACCTCATATCAGTTAGCCCAGATTTACATTAAGGAGATAGTTAGACTTCATAGGGTGCCCAAGACAATAGTATCAAATAGAGATTCTAGATCTGTTTCGGCTTTCTGTACCAGTTTATAGAGAAACTTGGGTACCAGATTGGCTTTTAGTACAGCCTATCATCCTCAGACAAATGGCCAAACTGAGAGAACGAATCAAGTACTTGAGGACATGTTGAGGGCATGTTGCATTGATTATAGAATGTCCTGGTATGAGATGTTACCCTTGGTGGAGTTTGCCTATAGTAATAGTTATCAGGCTACAATTAAGATGGCTCCCTACGAAGACTTGTATGGTAGACAGTGTAGATCTCCACTTCATTGGGGTAAGATAGGCGAGAAAGATGTTTTGCATATTGCTCTTGGGCCAGAAATAACACAGAAAATGATAGAAGATGACAAGTTGATTAGAAAAAGAATGAAGCAAGCCCAAGATAGACAGAAAAGCTATGCAAATTTAAAGAGAAAAGATGTTGAGTTCGAAGTGGGTGATAAAGTATTTCTGAAAGTCTCCCCCTATAAGTCGGTAATTCGTTTTGGTAGCAAAGGAAAGTTAGCATCAAGATACATTGGTCCATTTGAAGTGTTACAACGAGTAGGGAAGGTAGCTTATAAGTTGGCACTACCACCCAGTATGGACAGGGTGCATAATGTGTTTCATGTCTCGATGCTTCGAAAATATGTCAGCAATCCCTCCCATATACTGAAAGTAGAGGAAGTGGACTTAGAAGAGAATCTTGTGTATGAGGAGCATCCAGTGCAAATATTGGACAGAAAGGTTAAAGAGCTCCAAAATAAGAGTATCCCTCTAGTGAAAGTCCTATCGAGGAATCATAAAGTCGAAGAAGCTACATGGGAAGTAGAGCAAGATATGCAAAACCGTTACTTGGACTTGTTCGTTTGAATTTCGGGGACAAAATTCTTTTTTTTTTGGGGGGGGGGGGGGGGGGGGAGAATTGTAACGCCTATATTAAGGTACGTCACTTATTTATGCTTGTTTGCCCTTAGTTAAGCCTATATACCCTTAGCATTGCTTGTTTGCCCATAGTGTTGCCCGTTTTAAGGTGAGAATTGGCGAAGTTGTGAATTGCAGACTTCGCTGTGGCAAAGAAGAAAGCTCACCGCGACGACGTATGCTCTGGAATTTTTCGCCGGGGCAAAGAGTTGACTAGAATTATTGAGAAAATTCTAGAGAAATTTCCTTAAGGGCAAAGTGACCATTTTACCCCTAATTAGCTAAAAATGTGGGGAGTGAAAATTAAGGAAATTTCATGGAGAATGCAATGGTGATGGGGGTATTTTTGTAATTGATCAAAGGGCAAGGATGGAATTTCCAAGAAAGTGTAAGGGAAAAATGGGAAAGTATGCATAATATATGAGATATTAAGGTTTCTAGCACACAAACCCTACCATTCTCTACACCCCGCATGCCACCTTCACTATCAAATTCTCTCAATTCCTTCATCAATTTCCAAGGAGATTTGGAGGACTTTTGGTTGGATTTTTAGTAGAGATTCAATCCTAAGCATCGTAAGGTAAGAATTCTTGTTAATAGATGTGAGATTAATTATTAAGTGTTAAGTTCTTATAATTTATATTCTTAGGATTGTAGGGAAAGTAGAAGTCTGCCAAAGAGAGAGATTCTAGTGGAAGTACTCAAGATCATGGTAAGTAAATCCAACCCTAATCCTTAATTTAGCAATAAAAGTGTAGAGATTTTCTTATATGAATCTTCTACGAATTCATATGCCTGAGAATTGTGGATGGAATTGTTATTGAGTTGATGATGAACCATGATTGGATTTCCACCATGAGAAGGGATGGTTGTGTTGATAGAACTTGATGGAAGTTGAGTGAATTTGGAAAGAGTTTAAGTAGAATTTATGAGTGTTTTTCCTGCCTTGGTGTAATATTGTTTTAAGGGAGTTTTACTCCGATTATGGGTGGTATGAGAAAGAAATAGAAGTGTAGCTAATTTAGAAATTGAGTATGCATGCATGATGTTTGATGAAATGTCTAAGAGAAATGTATGCATGAGTGTATTTATTTGTGATCTTGACATGAGCTTATATATGATAGAGAAAGACTTATTTTTATGCTACATGGCATTCTTGCATTAAATATTTGCATTTAGGAAGAATATAGCATGAATCATCTACATGCAAACATATGCATATGTATGAGAACTTACAGAATAAAGAAAAAGAAAGAAAAGCACTAAAGAACAAAGAGAAAGAAATAAAAGTGCTAAAGAAAAGAAAGGTTGTTGCGATGGGGAACCTGTGGGTGATAAGAAGAAGAATATTCCCACATGCACGCCGCCTTCAATCAGCAGCCTAAGAATAAGAAAAAAAAAATTGTGCAGTCCGTAAGAGTGCATGTACATGAGGACTATACTCACTCACACAGCTAGGGTTCCGAATCCATGCTTCAATCGAGTTTGATCGTCAAAGAATAAGAACAGAATAAGAATAAGAATAAGAATAAGAAAGAAGAAGCAAGCAAGAAAAGAAAAGAAAAGAAAAGAAAAGAAGGAGAAGAAGAGAAGAAGAAAGAAAAGAATAGAAAGAAAGAAAGAAATATAGAAAAGAGAAAGAAAACAAAATAAGAAACAGAAAAATGCATCTCTATGCATTTTTGCATTTGCATCTCATCCATGCATGATACCATGATATCTATCATGGACACTGAGAAATTAGAAGAAAGAAGGAACAGAGAGAACTAGAAAGAAAGAACAAAGAAAGTTAGAATGAAAGAAGAGTGAGAATGAGAAAGAGTGAAAGAATATAGTGAGAGCAAAGAGAGTATGAAAAAGAAGAAAAAGAGTAAAGTAAGGAAAGAATTCAGAATATGAGAAACGGAGATAGAAGTATAGTGTAGCAGATTTACTTACTAAGCAACTAGTGCTCACCCCGTTGTTCTAAATGCTTTTGCAGGGAATGAGTGAGAAGTGGTCGGATGGACATCGAGAAGCGGAAGGAAATGGCACCACTGTCTACTATTTTTGAACTTATGTGCACAAGGCTTTTATTAATGTGAAGAATTTTATATATAAAAAGTAAAGAAAATTTTTTGGGCCCATTATCTTTTATCTATATGTTTATGTGTTTTTATCATGTTATATTTTCCAAGTATACTAGCTAGAAAGAATCATTACATGTTTTCAATAAAATATTTAATTAAAATTCAACTTTATGGTAATACATGTCGAATAATGCTATGTTTATAACTGAGTCATACAATCAAATAAAAATTTTACATGACTATTCTATTTTATGTTTTTTGTCTGATTGGATGATTCAGTTGTAAGCATAATGTTATTCATACATGCCAATCCATTCTTCCCTACTTTGATAATAAATAATGTTAAGTTTACACTATTCTATCACGAATAATGCTATACTAACAACCTTCTCTCACAACTTTCTCTCAGAACCCTGATGTGATAGCTCACAATTGGTCAGTTCACAACAGATCTCACATGGGTCCCATTAATTAATTATAAACTGATTAATTGCGAACTGTCACATCAGGATTGTGAAAGAAAGTTTGTGAGAAAAAGTTGTTGGTATAGTTTTACTCTTTTGTCACATCTAGAGGTGGAACAAATGGGCCGGGTTAGGCGGGTCAATGATGCGTTGTAACTACAACATGCAATGATAGCAAGTGCACTAGTTGCACAAAGTAATAAAGTGATGAGTGAGTATCGTTCCCACGAGGATTGGTTGTTAAGCACTAAATTCCCTATTAGTTTTCAAGTTGGAGAAACCGAATATTGTTTGGATTTATGGGAGAATATAAGACTAAACTAAAAGCAAAATTTACTAAATGTAAAAACAACTAAATTATGAAAGCAGGGTTTAACACAAGTGTAATATCAATTAAAACAAACGGTTAGGGTTTGACTTCATTCAGATTCTATGGATTAATTCTGTGGATTATGCTATTGTTACACTCACATGCACGGATTGTAAACCGAATTCCCTAAGTTGTAAAACATACCTTCTCAGGCTATGAATTCCTACTTTTCTCTATTAATCTTCCGCACCTAACAAATTGAAGACTAACAAATCCAAGTTCATTAAGCTAATGGAACTCTATCTATCATCTGAAGATGAAATTTCCCACACCAACAGGGTGCAGGGAAGTTAAGGCCTCTCAAAGTGAATCTCGCAACTGCTATGTAATAGCAGTGCTGATGACGTGTAAAGGGAAAGGGAAGCCAATCGGCGTTCCTGAGCAGGCTATGGCGATCAACAAGATCGAACCATAGCCAGTTCCAATGGAAGACAGTTTAGATCCACGGGTTTAGGTGGAGTATTCCCATAGTGGGCCTGTTGAGACTCTATCTGAGGTATCAGTCGACTAAAGCGAGCCGAGCTGTGTATTGAGAATCGAAAGTAATCACAACCCTCAGCTTGCTGCAAATCTGACAAGCTTCCTCAAATAAAATATTGATGTTTTTGCATAGACTCATGCTAACATGGTCGGGCTCAACCCGAATGTGATATGTCATGCGCTCAACATCAACAAGGAGATCAGGCCAGTTTGTTAGAAAAAAAGAACTATAGACCCAAAGCGTTATGCTGCTCTTAAGGCTGAGGTGGATAAGCTCTTCTCAATTGGGTTCATACGGGAGTCTCATTACCCGAGTTGGGTCGCCAATCCTGTTTTGGTGAAGAAACCCTATGGCAAATGGCGAGTTTGCATTGATTTCACCAACCTCAACAAAGCCTGTCCGAAGGACAGTTTCCCTCTACCCATGTAATATCCCACTTGAGGTACGTATTTCACCGTGGCGAGGAGGAGGGGTTGCACTACGGGTAGGTTCTGCCCTGTTTCGTCGAGGCGACGGAAAATGCTTCACCGCGGCAACGAGCCTAAGACAAAGATTCTTGAGTTTTCTAGAGAATTCTTCTTTTGGGACACAATGACCATTCTACCCCTAATTAGTAGGAAAAGTGGAGAGTAAAATGAAAGGAAATTTAGTAGAGATTGTGTTTTGATGGGGGTGTATTTGTAAAGAATCAAAGGATATAGATGGAATTTCCAAGGAAGGACAAGGGCAAAATGGGAAATGAAGCTTATAATATGAACTAAAAAGGGTTAAGTGTAGAGAAACCCTTTATTTCTTCATTCCACCGCCTCTTCCATTTGCCCATTTTCTCTCAATTTCTCCATCCAATCTTCCAAGATTTCTAAGGGATTTAAGAGGGGTTTTGAGTAGAGATTTCATCTAAAGCATCCTAAGGTAAGGATTCATGCTTTAGATGTGAGTTTTCTTATAATTGTAGTGAAGTCTTATTTGGTTGTTGCTGTCCTTGTGGTTGTTTTGAGTTGTAGAGAAGAGACAAGTCCACAAAGGGAAGGAAAAGTGCTAAAGAAGTCATCTTTGCACAAGGTAAGTAAATCCAACCAACTTGAGTTTTAAACAAGCTTTTTGTGTAGAGATGTATGCATGATCAGTATGTAGTATGACTTATGAGAAAATTGAATTGAGATGAGTAGCTATTTTTGTAGTTGTTGGATAGATTCCATGTATGAGAAGTGTTTTAATGTGTATTGAGAATGGAATTTGAGATGAAGTTTGAGAGATGTTGTGTGAAGCTTTTTGGGAGTGCTTTTCTTGACAGGGATTATGAGTATTTGAGGGAGTTTTTCCCCATTTTGGATGGCTAGAGAATGAAGTATAGTAGTAATTTTAGTAGAGTGTTTATATGCACATGAGTTGTTTGATGAAATGCCTAAGTGAAATCTGCCCTGTCACTGCCGTAACTTTCTAAGTAATTTTTGAGCATCTTACGGTTTGAACTGGGCTGAGACCAAAACAGAGAAGTTGTAGCCCTGTTTCTAAGCTTTGAAACGAGACCAGAACCGTAGTAATCCGAGGTGTATAGCATAAGTTATGGCCGTTTTAGTGTGACTGGTGCAGAATGACTGTTTTGAGGAAATCTTGTAGTTGGCATTTCATTAGTGCATTAGGGAGCATGAGATAGCTCTACACCTTTGTTTATACACTTGAGAAGTAGCTTGAGATTTAGTATAGAATGTGAGTATAAGTTCTTTAAGAGTTAAGAGAATAGAGTAGGTTGTGCGATGGGGAACCCGTGAGTAATGGGTAGAGTATTCCCGCATGTACGCCGCATTGAGAGCGCGGCATGAGTATCAGATAGAGAAGTGGTGTAGCCCGTGAGAGTGCATGCGGATGAGGGCTATACCCGAGTACCCGAGAGAGAGAGATTATATACTCACATGGCCAAGGGTTCCGAATCCATGCATAACCGAGTCCGATCGGCTAGAATGAGTAGAGGTCACGTAGAGTGGGAGCGAGTCCCGGCCGTGCCCCCGGTAAGATGGGGTTGTGACTTACTAAAGAGAGGTAATAGAAAAGAGTTTTAAGAGAAAGAGAAAGAGAAAAAGAGAGAAGTACACAAAGAGAAATTGAACGAGGAGTTGTAAGGAAAGAATTAGAGAGAGAGAGAGTTACGGGGCTAGCATGAGTAGAGGATTTACTTACTAAGCATTGTTTTAGTGCTCACCCCGTTGTTTTCCTATGTTTTGCAGGACCTAGGTGAGGACACTGTCGGATGGATGTCGGCGTTCGAGAAGGAGTGGCTACACTGTCTCTTATGTTTTTTATGACTTTTGTATATGTCATACATTTTGTGTAAAAATGTATATATTTGTAAAAAAAATGTATATGTTTGTAGAATATATAAATATATTTAATAAAAGAAAATTTTGGGCCCAATTTCTTTATGTTATTTTATATGTTTTTCATTATAAGCTTTTGAGTAGTAGTGGCTGTTACAAACGTCCCATGACCTCCTTCCCACTAACTAGCGACGATGACCAGTCCTTAGCCATTCTCAATGTAGGAAATTGATCTCATAGGGCCCATGCCAGCCAGCAAAGGGGGCGTCAAGTATACGGTGGTCACAGTGGATTGTTTCACTAAGTGGGTCAAAGCAAAACCTTTGGCCACGATCACTACAAAGAAGTTTAAAGACTTCGTCTTCAAGAATATAGTGTGTCGCTATGGAACTCCTCATACACTCATCTCAGATAATAGGAAGCAGTTCGACGATAAGGAATTCAAGCAATTTTACGAAGAGTTAGGGATTCATAAGAAATTCACCTTAATGGCAAGACCGCAAGCCAATGGTCAGGTTGAAGCTATCAACAAGACTATTAAACACACATTGAAGGCCAAGCTTGGCTTAACCAAGGGCAATTGGGTCAAAGATCTCCTAGCAGTTTTATGGGCATATAGAACAACTCCGAGAACCCCTACTTTAGAAACACCTTTCTCGCTAGCATATGGTTGCAAGGCAATAGTTCTAGTGGGAGTAGGTACTGATTCATTCGGATAGAGTTTTTCAGTGAAACAGACAATGAGGCACTCTTACGTATGAGTCTAGACTTACTTGAAGAACACTGCGACAAGGCTCGGCTAAGGATAGCTTCCTACCAGTAGCGGGCAAAAAGATTTTTCGACTCTAAAGTCAAGAAAAAAGTGTAACGCCCCACTCGAGGTACGTAGCTAATGTCTCTTACTTTACTCTTGTTTGACTTGGAATATTGTTAATATGGTTTGGTTGGCCCTTGATTGGATGGATGCTTTGGTTGGGTTGAGTGGTTGCCCTGAAATTGTAGAGACTTGGTGGAATTTTGGGGTTACTGTCTTCACTGGGGCGAAGAAGAACCGTCGCTGCGGCGATGAGGTCCTGCAATCCATGGGTAGGTTCTGTGAAGTTTTGCCGGGGCGAAGAAATAGTCTTCACCGTGGCAACGAGCCTAACAAAACGTTTAATGAAGTTTCTAGAGAATTCTTCCTTTGGGGCACAATGATCATTCTACCCCTAATTAGCAAGAAAAGTGGGGAGTGAAATGCAAGGAAATTGCATGGAGAATAGTTTAAATGGGGGTGCATTTTTAAGAATTAAAAGGGCAAAAGTGGAATTCTTAAGAAAGAGTAAGGGTAAAATGGGAAAGAATGGAGAAAATATGAGATAATAAGGGTTCAACTTTAGAAACCCATTCATTCATCTTCTTCCACCGTCTCTTTCATTCTCCAATTCCTCTCAATTTCTCCTTCAAGCTTTCAAGGATTTTGAAGGTTTTTTAGTTAGATCTTGGTAGAGAATTGATCTAAGTCATCCTAAGGTAAGATTTCTTACTCTAAATGTGAATTTTACCTATAAAGGTGATGAGGTCTTAATGTGTTATTGTTTTAAGGTGTAGAGAAAAGTCTTCTACCAAAGGAAAAAGTGAAGTGTTAGTGGAATTACATCATCACAAGGTAAGTAAATCCCAACCCAAGTTGAGATTTGAGAATTCTCTTGAGTAGAGATTTAGTAGAAATGATGTATGCATGTTTTATGTATGTTATTGAGAAATTGAGTAGAGATATATGTATACTTGTTGAGAAATTAAATTGAGATAAGTATTCATGTTGAGTTTGTTGGAAACTTGTCCTTTATAAGAAGTGTGGATGTGTGATGAGTTGAGATGAAGTTAGATGAGACTGAGTCTATATTTTGGGAGTGTTCTTCTATGGTAGGGATTATGCCCATGGAAGGGAGTTTACTTCCAATTTTGGATGGTTAAAAAGAGAAATAGAGTTGTAGTTAGAGAAGAGTTTTTATATGCACATGAGTTGTTTGATGAAATGCCTAAGAGAAGCATGAGAATAAGTTATGAAACTTAATTATTGCAACATTACATATTGGCATTTCCTAAGTGCATTAATGAGCATGAACCATCCATATGCATTAATTGTGCATTGAGAAAGAACTTGAGAAAAAGTTGAGAAAAAGTTGAGAAAGAGTAGAGAATTACTCTAAGAGTTAAGCTACATTATGATGAGTAGCTAGAGAAAGAGTAGAAACCTTGTGCACAAGCTACTCTAAGAGCTAAAGAAGAGAATAGAGCAAGTTGTGCAATGGGGAACCCGTGAGTGATGAGTAGAGTCACGAGAGTGGGTGCTTTGTGATCCCTAGCCGTGCCTCCGGTAAGATGGGGCCATGACCGTCACGTAAAGTGGAACATGGGATTCCAGCCGTGCCTCCGGTAAGAAGGGACCGTGACATTCAAGAGATAGAGAGAAAGAATGTACACTCGCATGGCCAAGGGTTCCGAATCCATTCATGACCAAACTCGATCGGTAGAGAAATTAGCAGAAGTCACATAGAGTGCTAGCGCCCAGCCGTTCCTCCGGTCAGATGAGGCCGTGACATTCCAATGAGTAAGAATGAGAAACAAAGGAATAGAAAGAATAGAAAGAGAAAAAGAGTAAAGTCATGAAGAGCGGGTTGAGTTCCCGGCCGTGCCTCCGGTAAGATGAGGCCGTGACATACACCAGAGGGTGTATAGCAAAGAATATGAGAAACAGAGACAGAAAGAGAACAGAGATGAGAAAAGAATAATGTAAGGAAAGAATTAAGAGAATGTGTTACGGGGATAGACAAGTAGAGGATTTACTTACTGAGCATTAGTTGTGCTCACCCCGTTGTTTTTCTATGCTTTTGCAGGTTCTAGGTGAGTACACGGTCGGATGGACGTCAGCGGGCGGGGGAGAGTAGTTACACTGTCCACCACACTTTTGAGAACTTTTGTAAATGATACTAACTTTATGTAAAGAATATGTATATTAAATGAAAGAAAATTTTTGGGCCCAACTATTTTTATTAGTGTACCTTTATTTTGTTGTATGTGTTTTTTTTTATGAGTATAGTAGTATAAAGCAGTTATTACAAAAAGACTTCTAGGTTGGCAACCTAGTTTTGAAAGAAGTCATTCTCAGTACAAGAGAACCAAGTGCGAGGGTATTGGGGCCTAACAAGGAAGGTCCATATTGCATCACTAAGGTAATAAGACTTAGAACGTATCACCTCAAAAGGCTTAATGGTTCTGAAGTACCATAAGCATGGAATGTTGAGTATCTCCGCCCTTATTATCAGTAATTCCAAATTCGCTTATAGCTTGATCATTTTTTAATTGTAAGGTTTTGTTGTTGTAAATATCGTAAATAAGAGTATTCTAATTCTCCTCAAAAGAAATACTTGTGTCGTAATCTCAAGTTTTTAATAATCTTGTTCTTTATAACATTTTACAAGTTCAATGATCGGATATGCTATATTTGTGAAGTGCTTGAGTTATAAAAGTGCTATCACAAATTATCAAAAAGTCTTTTTTTTTATATATTCAAAAAATGTATACAAAAGTGACAAGGAGCTACATTAACAAAAGAGTAAGCAAAAAGACTTCGTTTCAGCAGAAAAGGGAGCGATCACTGGTCTTCATTTTTAGGCCCCATAGGTGTGACCTCTTGGTCGTTTGGCTAATCGCCAACCTCCAGGGAATATTTTTTTCTGGCTTATCATCCTTTAGGGGAAGTTCTTATTCCTCTCGCTGTTTGGCCTCTTCAGCCTCAAGCATAGAAACAAGAATCGCTTGGTAATCATTAGGGAAGTCGAAGATATCCATTTCTAGATTTCTCGATCGCAAGCTATATATAGCTTGTATTGCCCAGTGAGCAGCCTTCCTCTTGAGCTCAATGTTCTAGTGCCTTATCTATTCGTTTAGCGAAATGACTCACCCTTGGGCTATAGCTCGAGATCTGTCTACGGCGCCCTCTTCTGCTTCTCTGAGTTTTCCTACAACTCAGCTTGGGTCTTTTATGTTGCCTTTTCACTCTCTAAGCTCTTTTGCAATTCCTTTTCTCTCTGGCTCAACTCCTTGGTGAGTGTCACTATTGTTCGCTGGAACTCTTTATTTTCATCATTCTTCTTCTCGAGCTTGACCTTGTTGAAGTCTGATGCTCGTGATGCGTGTTTCTTACAACATGCAAAAATGTAGCAAGTATACTAGTCGCTCAAGTAATAAAATGATGAGTAGGATATAGTTCCCACGAGGATTGTTAGCAAAGAACGAAGTTTCCTAATGTTACCAAGTTGAAGCAATCGAATTCTTTGGATTGGTGGGAGCAAATTTTAATTAAAAAGACAATGAATTTTAGACTAAGAATTAAAACTTAATTAAGAAAGCAATATGAAACACGGAATATCAATTCAAGCGAAATGGGTAGGGTTTTGACTTCATTTGGATTTTATGGGTTAAACCTAAAAATTACACTAAATTCACATTCATATGCAATGGTTGTAAATCGAACTCGCTAATGTGTTAAACATACCCTCTCGGGCTATGTTTTCCTATTCATCCTTATTAACCTTCTGCACCCAACAATTTGAAGATTAATAATTCCAAAATCATTAAGCAAAAGAATTCTAAAATGATTTCATTAATTCTTGAATCTATCTCTAGCATCCAATACTATAATGGTGTTTACCCAAGAAGCCTAACATAAATTATTTCTCAATCTCATCATGTTCATCATATAAAGCATTAAAAATTCAGAGTAACACATAACCCATGCAGATTCATATGAAAATAAAACAATCAAACACTTAACCCATTAAATCAAAAATACAATCAAAACCCTAACCATAAAAGATTAGTTCATAGCTAAACTACAATACAAAAGGAAACCAGAAAATAACAAGTCAGCATAATGAAACTGAGATGAATGATAAGAAATCTCCCCAAAAGATTAATTTCTAGTCAAAATCCGAATCTTCCCTTTAACAATCGAAAAGCTCAAAGTTTTACCAAGAAAATGTAAAAGCGGCTAAACCTAAAAAGTGAAGACCCCTTGGCAAAAGGTTAATTTTTCTTTTATACTTAGTCCAAATAACCCAGCCAAAAACACGCACAAAACGAAACTGTGCGTTAAAAACTGGAAAAATTGACCGTCTCGCGGCGAAGAATGAAGCAGACACATTCGTCCCTGGCTTACTTCGCCGCAGCGAAGACAATTCCTTCGCAGGGTGAAGCTTCTTGAAAGTTCTGAAATTATAGAACTGCCCACTCTGCGCTGCTTCTTCGTTCGATTCTTCGATTCTCGGTGCCTCTTTTGGGAACAAGCTTCATCGTGCCTATCCTGCTCGAAATTCTCAATCTTTTGAGATCCGCAATTTCTGAGTCAAAACTATCCAATTTCGTCCTTATTTGATCAAAATGTCCATTTTAACCTGAAACACGAAAAGTAAAGAATTAAGCAACAATTCAGATCAAAATGCACTAGAAAGACCTGAAATCCGACAAAATGATCTAAAAAAAACTGTATAATTTACGGATTATCAACTACCCCAAACTAAAGAGATGCTTGTCCCCGAGCATACAGTACAAAACTAACGAAAACACAGACAAAAAACAAAAATAAAAACACACAACACACACAAAAACTGAAAACAAAATGACAAAACTAACAAACTCAAATTCCACAAGAATTGCCTAGAAGTTGCACATGTCTCAAAAGTTGTAAAAATTATTAAAGGAAATGTTCAACACTCCAAGAAGTTATAAGCTACATCAACTGTCTTCCTCAATCGGTCCACCAAGCGGTGATCCCTACTTCATCCACATTCCAACTTCCCGGATTATTTTATGCAAAAATTGTAAAGTTTATCAAATGGTGGCAGACTCCATAAGCCTAAATATCGAACTACTCTCCACTAATGAGGACTAAACACAGATGAGAATCAAAAGGTCTTTAAAAGCTTGTAACGTTAGGCTCGGGTCACGGGCTCCAATAAAAAGGATAGGAAACAAAGTAAGAGAACTCGGTTGTCCTAAAGCAAAACTAAAATTACACCGAAACCCACACCTTCTCAACCACCAATCGACATGTCCACTAATTCACAGCCTTCAAACGCGTATCTTTAAAACTTTTGAATACCAAAAATGCAGGGGAGACTCATTTAAGGTATACGTGGCGTTGTTAAACCCGAGGTCGCCAAGTACTGCTAGGCAGTTTTTAAGACGGGTTCTGGTTTCCAGCCGGTATATCCTTAAACTAGGCAGCATTGTGTTTATTTTATTTTTTATTTTTTTAACACAATCAATTGAATCGAATTAAGGTGACTACCACTTTTGTTTTTATTCTTTTCTCTCAACCCCCCACATCATTCTTTTGGTCTCTTCTTCATTTTTCTTCTTTCAACCCCCAAACTATTCTTTTGTTCATTCGTACACTTTTCTCATTCTTTGTTTCGCACTAGAACCGAATTCTCCTAAAGGTATGATAAAGTGTTTAGGGTAAAAGGATTTGACAATTCTGTTGTTTTCCAAGAAAAATAAAGCAAAGTTCATACAGCTCAAATGGGTGACTAGGGATAATTTCATTCATGTGTCGGCTAGAAAGGCTCAAACGTTCCGAAAAAATGCCTATATCATCTCCTCAACCATGTCTAATCCTAGAATTTCGCCTCAAGCATTTCTCAACTAGGTTCTAGAGTCCACCAACATTATCAAGACTTTACCTAATCGCATAAAATGAATCTAAGCATGCCGAAAAAATGAAAATGGTGGTTGAACCACTCAACAAACCTCAATCAAAATCCAGTCAATAAATATAAACTTGAAGCAATGCTTAACATTTCTCAACAATAAAAATTCAACAATTCTATTCTCATCATTGATTTATGCAAATCATCATCGGCAAAAACGAAACAACCAAAAGAAAATAAATAACAAAACAAAAATTTTTTTTTTTAATTTTTTTGTTAAGGTGTACGTGGCATTGTTAAACCCGAGGTCGCCAAGTGCTGCTAGGCAGTTTTTAAGGCAGTTACTGGTTTCCAGCCAATATACCCTTAAAATAGATTTTACAGTTTAAGGTGTACGCGGCGTTGTTAAACCCGAGGTCGCCAAATACTGCTAGGCAGTTTTTAAGGCAGTTACTGGTTTCCAGCCAATATACCCTTAATAAAAAAATTTTACAGTTTAAGGTGTACGTGGCATTGTTAAACTCGAGGTCGCCAAATGCTGCTAGGCAGTTTTTAAGGCGGTTACTGGTTTCTAGCCAATATACCCTTAAACTCAACATCAATTCCCTACCCCCAAACTAAACATGACATTGTCCCCAATGTTCCATTATGCACAAATCAGGAATGGAGAAAAACAAAAGAAAAACAATTAAGGCACGAGAATGCTCCCTGGTTAATTCATGAATTGTCGCTCCACAATGTTCACCCGTTCTCGGACTTTTCATCATCCAAAATCTGTCAAAACAAAAAAAACTGTGGTGTCCTTCATGTTAGAACGAATTCACAACTAACTTGAAAATATTACAACCTAATCTCGTCCTTTCAACAACTACTAATTAAAAACATCAACTAAACAACAAACAAAATAAACAAAATCCAAAACCAAAATAAACTAAGTTTAAAGTTTCAAGTGGGCACAAAATTAAATGAAAGCAATTAAACAAACACAAAACATAAACAGGTGCTCTAGTTCAGTCTTGTTCTTCCTCTTCTTCTTCTTCTTCCTCGTCTTCCTCTTCTTCCTCTGAGCCTATCCACTCATCTGAGTTCCAGTCGACCCATTGGTACGCTGAAGTGTCAACATTAAGCTCCTTGAAGCTATTTGTCAGTAGTTCATGCATCATTTCAGTCCGCTCCATCATCCAATCCTGACGTCTCTTCATATATTAAATCAGGCCTATCATTTCTTGCATCATCTCTTTTTGTGAACCTTTGGAGCTGGATGATGTGGCAAGGCTTGTTCTCTGCCTTTTCGCCCCTGCTCTTGGTTGTGTAGCTTCTGTTCGGTCAAGGTGTTTCTTGTAATGGTCTGAATCTAGAGTTGGAGCAGCATGAATACGCTGCTCATCATCTTGAACCTTGACCCCAACGTTTAGGCACAAAGCTGTGATGAGATGCGGGAAACAGTAACTCGCTCACCCCTGTTTGGATGCTAGCTTGACACTATTAAAAATGATGTCTCCCACATCCATACTCTTCCCTGTGGCAATAGAGTAGAGCAAAATTGCCTTCTCATGAGTCACTGTGCTGTAGTGCGATTCCGGCATTAATTTAGCACAGACAAAGTACTGCCATAGCCGAGCCATTGGTATCAACTGTGTTCCTTTGAGTGTCTTCTTTTGTTTCTTAGACACTTCCCACTCTACCCCAGGTTTTGCAATGACCGGCAGGATAATATCATCATCAAATTGTGATCTTTTGAACTCCACATACTGATCATTGAAAATTTCGAGCAAGTTATAGAACTTATTGATCTCCTTTGCCATAAATGGCACATCCTCCCCTCGTACAAACACAGTATCTTCATGACATTCCGGGAAGTTGGCATAGAACTCCCTCACCAATGGTTCTATAGCCAGAACTTCAAGAGCACGCATGAACATGTCCCAACGTCTCCCTCTACTCCAATCAAAAGTTTGTGTTGCGGTCAATCCACGCTCAGGGATGAAACCCTTATCCTTTCTTTGGATTACCGCCTCATATCTTTTACGGGCTTCATCGTTCACAAACCGGTTGTCAACACTCTTCCCTTACTCTTACTCTTGCCCTTATACGAGTGCTTAATTTTCGGAGCCATTTTTCCAACTAAGTTCCAATCCAAAATTTTAACCCCAAAAATTCAGTCCTAATTCAACACAATCACTTCCAACCTGCAAAAATAACCCACACTTCCAAAAATTTTCAATTCACCCCCAAACTACAAATTTTCAATTTCACCCAAACACTTCAAAAATTTCAACCCCTACACTCCTATCAATCAAGCACTGCACAAACACTCTTCTTCAGACACAATCACAACTCAACATCCACAAAACGCTTCTCAATTCAATCGCACAAAATTTTCAGATCTATGCTTAGCAACATGAAATTTTTCGAATTTAAGCCTTGGGTTGTTGAGATCTTACCACAATGAAGGAGTGTGCACCACCAATTGAAGCAGAAACGACCCAGATTGAAAAGCCCCAAATTTTTGATTCAAAAATTTTTGTGAAATTTTCGCGAAATTGTTGTTGAAAAGGGTTGTTTTGGTGTTTAGTGATGTTGTGGAGTAAGAAATTTTGTTGGAAAAGCAAAATGGAAGCAAAAGATTGAAGTTTGAAAAATTTTCTCTCAACTCAAAATGCAAGGCGGCGTGAAAATGAAAAGAATAAAGCAAGTATTTATAGAAAAGGCTCGTTGCCGCGGCGAAGAAGGTTCTTCGCTGCGGCGAAGTTCATCATTCATAAACCCTAATAAAATGTCCAGGTTTCGCCGCGACGAAGAATAAACTTCGCTGCGGCGACGTTCTTAGTTCATGAACAACAATCAATAAAATTCCCAGGTTTTGCCACGGCGAAGACAAATTCTTCGCCGGGGCGAAACCTTCCCAAGGAGTCAAGGTTTTCTTCACCCCGGCGAAGAAAATTTCTTCGCCGCGGCGAAATGCCTTAGCCAAATTTTCACCAAATTAATTCACTTTCTTCGCCGCGGGGACAACAATTCCTTCGCCGCGGCGAAATCGTCCAGGAGCTAACTCTTCTATTCAGTTTGCTTCGCCGCGGCGAAGAAACTTTCTTCGCCCCGGCGAAGTTTGGAGCATTTTCATACCTTTCTTTGGCTCACAACTTCACCTGAAACACCCAAAAACAAAAACATCAAATTTTATACAAACTCATACTGAAATTAAATAAATTTGAACGACAAAATTAAAAGTAAAAAGTTAAAAACACTTGGGTTGCCTCCCAAGAAGCGCTTGTTTATAGTCGAAAGCTCGACTCTCTCAATTCTGAATCAGCCCGGACTGTCCAAATACATCACATCCCGAAAATTTCCCTTGTACCGGAGCTTTATTTGTTGATGATCTTTTTCACACAGTGGCTTTGTTGCAAGTTTCACTACCCATTTCCACCCCTTGGTCATAACTTTGGTAGCTCGACTCGTCTCTCTGACCGCCTTCCGTTTTCCTTGCTTAACTTCACCCCTTTTTATCCCAGAGACCCGTTCCTTATGTGTACTCAAATTCGACTGGCTTGTCTTGGAATTTTGTGCAACCTCTTCCGTCATGGTTCTCACTTCCGAACTTATTTGGTTTTCTAATGCAGTTCTTAATTTCCACCTTAAGATTATTCAGTTGGCAAGGTTCAACTCTTGACTGATTTACCACATCAATTTTTAAACACGACTCTTGTTCAGGTGGAGCTTTCATTGATCCAAGGACATTAAATGTTATTTCTTCATCTTGCATCCTCATGATCAACTTCCCTTCTTGAACGTCGATTAACACTCTTCCAGTGGCTAGGAATGGTCGTCCCAGGATAAGAGGAATCTCTTTGTCTTCTTCCATATCCAACACAAAGAAGTCCACAGGAAAAATAAACTTGTCCACCTTAATCAGCACATCCTCCACAATACCCCTCGGAAGCTTTATTGATTGATCTGCAAGTTGCAAGCATATGGATGTCGGCTTAACTTCACCGATTCCTAGTTTCCTGAACACAGAAAAAGGCATAAGGTTAATGCTAGCACCTAGGTCACATAGAACTCGATCAAAGGTTATATCTCCTATAGTGCAAGGAATAGTAAAACTCCCTGGATCTTTGAGTTTCGGGGGCAGCTTTTTCTGGAGAATTGCGCTGCACTCTTCTGTAAGCATCACCGTTTCCTCATCTTCTAATTTCCTTGAGAAATTTCGCGTAGCTCGGCATCTATTGCAATGCATCTGCAAAAGGAATGTTAATATGCAGTTTTTTAAAAACATCAAGAAATTTAATAAACTGCTTATCCTGTTTCTCTTTTCTGAGTCTTTGAGGAAATGGTATCGGTGGAGTGTGATGTGCCAACTCTGGTGGAATTTCAGGGAATGGCAATTTCTCTTTCCCTTGTTCCTGCTTCTGCTCATCTTTCTTCAGGCTGGGTGGTTTCTTTTCAGCTTCAATTTCTTCATCAATTTCCTCATCAGATTCTTCATTTTTCTTTGATGAAGTTTCCTCTTTCCTTGGATCACTCACCTCTTCTAAAACTCTCCCACTTCTCAATAAAATTTCATTTACTTGCTCACGTGGGTTAGTCACTGTATTGCTCGGTAGAGAACCCTGCGGTCTATCATTCAGCTTCTCGGCCAATTCGCCCATTTGTACCTCAAGATTCCGAATGGATGCCCCTTGGTTTCTAAAATTTGTCCTCGTCTCATTCATGAATCCAGTGGTCTCTTGCATGAATTTACCAAACATATCCTCCAACTTCGTCACTCTTTGATCTCCCGGTTGATTAGTCAATCCTGGTTGGTTATTTGGAACTTGCCTCTGGTTCCATTGATTACTTTGCTGGTTCTGATTTCCCCAAGCTAAATTTGGATGATTTCTCCAACCTGGGTTGTATGTGTTGGAGTATGGGTTGTTCGGTTGTCTCTGATTTCTGGCCAAGTAGTTCACTTGCTCTGTTGATGAAGATGTCGAAGCAAATGTGTTCCCAACTTGACACTCGTTGCTCACATGGTTTCCTACACAAAATTCAAATGTTAGTTGAGGTGCTTGTATAGAATTTACCTACATAGTTCCCAACTGTTTTTGAAGTGCAGTGAGTTGGGCTGAGATGGCTGTGAAGGCATCAACTTCATGAAGACCCGAAGATTTCCTCGTTGTGACTCTCTCATTCGATCTTTGATAGTTGTTGCTTGCCAAAACCTCAAGCAACTCATACGCCTTCTCTGGTGTCTTATTCTGCAAGGCCCCTCCTGAAGCTGCATCCACCATGGTTTGCACGTTACCCATCAACCCATTGTAGAATGTTTGGACTTGAAGCCAAACTGGCAGACCATGGTGTGGACACTTTCTCATTAACTCCTTGTATCTCTCCCAAGCCTTGTACAACGACTCGGCATCATCTTGTAGAAATGATGTGATATCATTTCTCAATTTCGCTGACTTCGCCGGAGGAAAGAACTTGGTTAGGAATTTCTGTGCTAGATCATTCCATGTTGTTATTGTTCCCGGTGGTAATGCCATTAACCACCCCTTTGCTTTATCTCCCAATGATAATGGGAATAATCGCAGCCTAATAGCATCATCCGACACTCCATTTGACTTGAAGGTGTCGCAAATTTCCAGGAAATTTGCAATATGCTGATTCGGATCTTCCTTCAAATCACCGTTGAATCTAACCGACTACTGGATCATCTGGATGATTGCCGGCTTGATCTCAAAGTTGTTTGCTTGTACTGTAGGTCTAGTAATACTTGACCCACTTCCATTCACTGTGGGAACTGAAAATTCCCTCAGTGTCCTGTTTTCTTATTTAGCCATTTCAACAACAACTTCTTCTGATTCTACAGTAAGATTATCTCTTTCTCTTCTCTCTCTGTTACGTCTCCTCACGGTCCTCTCAAGCTCAAGGTCAACAGGAACCACTGGTTGACGTCTTGCTCTTCGCATAAACTGAATGAACACAAGTGAAAGAAAAGTGAGATCTCAACTCTAATGAAAATTAAAAACAAAAATTAAAACTTCAATCTAGCTAAACTTAAGGAAAAACTCAAAGTTAACTTAAAACTATCCCCGGCAACAGCGCCAAAAACTAGATGCGTGTTTCTTACAACATGCAAAAATGTAGCAAGTATACTAGTCGCTCAAGTAATAAAATGATGAGTAGGATATCGTTCCCATGAGGATTGTTAGCAAAGCACTAAGTTTCCTAATGTTACCAAGTTGAAGCAATCGAATTCTTTGGATTGGTGGGAGCAAATTTTAATTAAAAAGACAATGAATTTTAGACTAAGAATTAAAACTTAATTAAGAAAGCAATATGAAACACGGAATATCAATTCAAGCGAAACAGGTAGGGTTTTGACTTCATTTGGATTTTATGGGTTAAACCTAAAAATTACACTAAATTCACATTCATATGCAATGGTTGTAAATCGAACTCACTAATGTGTTAAACATACCCTCTCGGGCTATGTTTTCCTATTCATCCTTATTAACCTTCCGCACCCAACAATTTGAAGATTAATAATTCCAAAATCATTAAGCAAAAGAATTCTAAAATGATTTCATTAATTCTTGAATCTATCTCTAGCATCCAATACTATAATGGTGTTTACCCAAGAAGCCTAACATGAATTATTTCTCAATCTCATCATGTTCATCATATAAAGCATTAAAAATTCAGAGTAACACATAACCCATGCAGATTCATATGAAAATAAAACAATCAAACACTTAACCCATTAAAATCCAAACTACAATCAAAACCCTAACCCATAAAAGATTAGTTCATAGCTAAATCTACAATACAAAAACGAAAACCAGAAATAAACAAGTTCAGCATAATGAAACTGAGATGAATGATAAGAAATCTCCCCAAAAGATTAATCTTCTAGTCAAAATCTGAATCTTCTCCCTTTAACAATCCAAAAAGCTCAAAGTTTTACTCTAAGAAAATTGTAAAAGCGGCTAAACCTAAAAAGCTGAAGACCCCTTTGGCAAAAGGTTAAGTTTTTCTTTAATACTTAGTCCAAATAACCCAGCCAAAACACGCACAAAACGAAACTGTACGTTTAACAAAACTGGAAAAATTGACTGTCGTCGCGACGAAGAATGAAGCAGACACATTCGTCCCTGGCTTACTTCGCCGCAGCGAAGACAATTCCTTCGCAAGGGTAAAGCTTCTTGAAAAGTTCTGAAATTATAGAACTGCCACTCTGCTTGCTTCTTCGTTCGATTCTTCGATTCTCGGTGCTCTTCTTTGGGAACAAGCTTCATCGTGCCTTATCCTGCTCCGAAACTCTCCAATCTTTTGAGATCCGCTAATTTCTGAGTCAAAACTATCCAATTTCGTCCTTATTTGATCAAAATGTCCATTTTAACCTGAAACACGAAAAGTAAAGAATTAAGCAACAATTCAGATCAAAATGCACTAGAAAGTACCTGAAATCCGACAAAATGATCTAATAAAAACTGTATAATTTACGGATTATCAGCTCGCAAAGCAGAGTTCCTTTCAGTGTCATGTATAGATTCACCTAAACTTGGGCAGCTTTGGCCTCTGCATCTAAAGCCACGAGATCTTGCTTTAGTTTGGCATTCATTTAGTTCGTGAAGTTTGCCAACAGAGTCCATATCCATCTTCTATTGGGCCACTTTCAAGGTGAGCCAATACTGCATGAGACGGAAATGGAAAGTTAGTTTTTTTTTTTTTTTTTTTTGTAAGTTCTTAAAAAGCTAAAGCTTCGACTGATAAGGAAGAGTTCTTGAAGAGAACGGGTCACTTTACCGAACTTTGCATTTGGAGTGCAGTGGCCACTAAGTCAACGAGTTGAGAAGCCACGAACCCGTCAAAGGTTATGGCAATTTGGCATTCCAAGAGGGTGTAAACCATCAGTTGTAAATGTTTTGGTGGTTGCCCCATTAAATCCAGCATGGACGAGCCTCACCTCGAGGAGGCAGACGCTCTATCGACCCGTTGTTCGCCTACTTCCCCTTGGGCAGCTATGGTCACTCCCTCTCCCCTTCTCGAGCACTTGGGAGCAGCCAAAGTCCCAAGAGCCTCTCTTGAGAGCGCCCCCATAGATAAGATCTGATAAGGCAGAAGCCCGCCTGGCAATACCCCGAAGCCCTCTGGTTCAGATTCAGTGTCTTCTTTGGCATGTAATTGCTTTCTTTTCTTGGACTTATGGCCCACAGTCTTTTTCTTCGAAGCCCGAGTAGGCATGAGTTGGGGAGTTTCTTCACGTCACTCTGCAAGTTGTTACCTTTCGACCCCAATTCATATCCCCCCCTCCCCCATAGGGATACCTTTAAAGGTCACTGTGGCTGGTTCGGCCAGATTAATCCTACGGAATATGAACCCCCCATTTTTCTTCAACGTCTTTAGGACCCTTGGTGGCATGGTCGTTGCATGGCATGAAAGTGAATCAGCAAGAAAGTCTTCTCTTATTAGTAAAAGACTTAAAAAAAACTCTTTTTATGAAGAAGGAAGTTGCTTATGTTTGGAGCTTCCAAAGACACCTCGGGGCTTAAAAACCGTACTTTCGCAAATTGGCGGTAGTCATGAGCAACTTCGCGTCGCGACTCTGTTCAGGCAAGCAACCAAATGCCTCGATGCGGCTAAAATCAGTTAGCATGGATGTTAGGAAACAATCCGGTTGCGCAGCGAAAAACAAAAATTTTACAACTATGGATCGTTCCTTAAAACCCAAAATCAGGGCACATAAATTATAGTTTATGTTTTACATCAAGAATCTGCAGAGAAGTAAATCTAAAGTTTAGATTCATACCCACATTGGAGGCTCCACCAATGTTGTCTCTGAACATGTTTGCTACCGATCCAAGTGTAGGATCGAACCGTAGAAGTCCACACGAAGACAATCGCAAAGAACGAAGGAGGGATTTGCTAGATCCTCCTTGGTCTTAAGAGATCAAGAAGAAGAAAAAAGAAATATTTGATTTTTTAATCAAACAGTGAAAGTGGCGTGGGAGAGTGTGTATGTGTTGTGCGTTTTTCTTTCAAAAGGGCAAAATTAATTATTAACAAATCACACAAACACCTTTCCTTTTATAGGCAAACTTAGTTGCCCTATTCCCACATGGAATGGGCTTGGGCTCCAACCCAAACACCCCATGTTGCCAAACACTCCCAATTAGATATTTTAATTTAATTCATCATTATCTCAAATAAAATCAATTAATATTTAATTAACATTTAACAATAATGATGATTTAATTAAATATGTGCGAACACACATTTAAACGTAATTTCACTTATTTAATTTTTCTAACAAATTAAATAAAGGCTATGACCTCAGCAAATTTAATTGCACTGTAAAATTACCAAAATACCCTTTCACCTAAAAAGACGAAAACGCCCTTCTTTCTTCTTGGCTCTTAAATTATCTTCTATGTGTGTGACCCATAGGCTCCTCATCATATCGGCAGTGTATAGTATCGCGATTAACACCAATTAATCGTCTCACTAATACATAGACCAAGATTGGCCCTAGCAAGGCATTATGGCCACCCGATAGATTCGGATTCAGCAAAGTAGCTACCTGTCAACGATATGGTTACCATACAATTCGATCCTTTCATCATACATTATCTCGACGAGACAAAGGCATAGAAATAGTGTCAACCTTCAGTTACTCTCGATATTATGTATTCAGTTTCTGGACCAATGACCTATATTATAAACCGGATAGAGCAACAACTCAATGCCACTATGGCCACAATTTTAGTGTCATTGCCATATACTGAATTGTGCCGTGAGATAACTTCTCCCGTACCCGAAAGTGATGAATCCTCTGTCAATCCACCATAGTCTTGATACACTCCTTGATGCAGCCAATCACCACCGTATTGACAGCTCTAAATAAAACTACGTTAGGCTAGTTTCAAACTGCACCAATCGATGCACAAGGCACTCTAGTGATCTCAAGTCTAAGGATCACATGTACCACCATTCGTTAGAGGATTTGTTCCATAGACACTGGGTTTACCATCCATATGGAATCCTCTGGTGGGTCAGTCCACTGAATTTGCTGCGGTATATCTGCCTACAACAAGCACCCATGTGTTGCACCAGGTTGTCACCAAACAACCTTGACAAGTGAGATCAGTCACTACCTTTCAACAGGGTCGTTCAACACTATGATAGCCTTACCGTATTATCTGTGCCCTTACTTTAGAATAATACTAGGGCCACGGACGTTTCTAGAATGGCCACCATATGTGCTCATAGGGTTCTCATTATCAGGGTTTGAAACACTTGATACCCTCGTCACGGTTCCACCATTCTAAGGACATATATCAAAACATATGGCAATAATAATGATTTACGCGATATAGAATAAAATGCCTTTTATTGATTAATGAACATTATTACAAAGAGTCAATTCTACAATAATTGATTGGCTCTAGGGCATCTACTCTAATAATGGACAACCTGGTCGTTTTGTTCTTTGCAAGAAAGCAAAAAAATCATTAGCCTTAGTTATCAAAGGAGAGTTAAAGACAGAAGATGGGTAGTCTGAGAATTAAAGGAAAACACACTCGATTCCCTAAATTTATGGACTCTGTCATACTCAAAGAAGAAATATTTGGTTTCATAAGCCCCAACATTGCTAGGGTAACCAAATATCCCTCCTTTGATCATTGATCGCTTAGAGAGGTAGTATGAATCCTTGTCTTTACTCCTCTTTAGATAATAGGCGCAGCTAAGTTCCACTGCTGTCAGTTCACCGAGGTTATTTTTGCCAAATGCAATCTACATAGTGATTACTATCAAATATGCATTGGGCATCAACTGGAACGATGCGACTTGGAAGTGGTCGAGAATTGACCTATTGTAGGGGTAGAGGGGTATCATCACCCCACATTTAAAAATCGCTTCCGAGATCACAGCCATCCCCTTGGGAGGGTCCTGAGTAGTGTGCGACCTATGTTGGTAGACGTTTACATTGATCGCAAATTGGTCTATCGCCTTTTGTATCTCTTCCCCTGTAATTGTTGTTCATACCGCCAGCCTGGGACTTACCGAGGTACCTGGTGGCCGCAAGCTTCCCTCTCCTGTTGTTCTTACCTCAAGAGTGTCCATTCTCTTAAAGTCTAAAAATGTGCAACATGTAGAGGTGACTCAGTCTCCGTACACATTGCCTTGTACAACAACTTAAAAGAGTGAAAGAAACCCTAAAAATTCTTAAGGATGGTTTTCTTTAGGATATATGCCCTAAGTTACTATTCTTAAAGGTATTTCTTTTCAAACACTACCCAAGAATATTCACCATCCAAACCCATATCTATACCCACCATTACTGTATAAACTGAGTTTTTTAACAAAAAGAGAAAAAGAGAAGAAATTTTCTTTACCTCTGGATAGCTAGCAATGGACGTTATGTTGTAATGACGAGTGCGTATCAACCGGGAAGAAAAAGAATTGATTTCTTGAGTGTAAAAATGATGTTTTTCTCTCTGAAAATGCAAGTTCTATGAGAAACTTGGAATGGGCTTAGGGTTTTATAGGGAAGAAGGTGACGTTTGGTTTCTTTTATACGCGACGATTGGGCAGGACATGTTTCTAGCTATTGATTGCGACCATGAGTCGTCAATCTATGTGAAGAGTAACTATCACACTTCGTGGAAATCAACCGGCGTTTCCCTTCATTGAAATCGCCAAGCGACAACGTGATTATCACTTCCACATTATATACGCCCTCATCTACACTTAATGCCTTAAAAGAGAATGTCGTTTCAGCATAGCTTTAATGCTCATGGCTGGCACTTATTGTGCAAAGACACGTCTATCAGATAAAGCTTATTTTATTGACTAAGACAGCTGTCAAGCACAACAGATAACATCTGAAGAGGTCGTTCAAATAAAACACTCTTCTTCATGTGTCAAGCTCGAAGCAAACTGATTCTTAGCTTTCGACAGTAAAATATCCAAGTGTTTTTAGTTCACGAATGACAGATAAAGTTCGAAGCACATCGGTGTAGCACTGAGTAGGATCCGACATAGGTCGCTGAACCTCTTTGGAATGATCACCTTAGGTCGCTTGTATAATGCTCGAAGATCCATGTTGTGACCTCCATTCGATTCGCTGGTCAAGTTAAGCTGACATTCTCATGTCATTTTGGTATTCTCAACTATTAGTTCAGGTTAGTCCTCCTTGGGACAATTCAGATCGCAACATAATCATGAAGTTTTCAAGATTCAATTCTTGAACCTTAATAACTGGGGAGCTTCTGTTATGCCTAAAAAATTAGGGTTGATGTAAGCCTACATCAGCTAGCTCCAATCAGAGTTCAAGAGGGCTTTGCGTTGTCCAAGAGCTGCCACATCACCCCAAGACAGAGAAAATACGGCTTTCACCAACTTGGCAGATTCAGGTTTTGTCTATAAGTCAATGGGAGCCACACACTTGTCCAAGCCTTAGGTAACTTGAGGATATATCCTAAGTTATCAACCAATGGGAGGCAAGGAAAGACTTGTACGACACCTATCGACTTGCAGATGTTAGAGTAGATGCCCTAGAGCCAATCAATTATTGTAGAATTGACTCTTTGTAATAATGTTCATTAATCAATAAAAGACATTTTATTCTATATCGTGTAAATCATTATTATTGCAATATATATTGATATATGTCCTTAGAATGGTAGAACCACGACGACGGTATCAAGTGTTTCAAATCTTGATAGTGAGAACCCTATGAGCACATATGGTGGCCATTCTAGAAATGTCCGTAGCCCCAATATTATTCTGAAGTAAGGGCACAGATAATACAGTAAGGCTATCATAGTGTTGAACAACCCTGTTGAAAGGTAATGACTAATCTCACTTGTCAAGGTTGTTTGGTGACAACCTGGTGTAACACATGGGTGCTTGTTATAGGCGGATATACCACAGCAAGTTTACTGGACTGACCCACCAGAGGATTCCATATGGATGGTAACCCCAGTGTCTATGGAACAAATCCTCTAACGAATGGTGGTGCATGTGATCCTTAGACTTGAGATCACCGGAGTGCCTTGTGCACCGATTGGTGTAGTTTGACACTAGCCTAACGCAGTTCTATTTAGAGCTGTCAATATGGTAGTGATTGGCTGCATCAAGGAGTGTATCAAGACTATGGTGGGTTGACAGAGGATTCATCACTCTCGAGTATGGGAGAAGTTATCTCACGGCGCAATTCAGTATATGGCAATGATACTAAAACTGTGGCCACAGCGGGATTAAGTTGTTGCTCTATCCGGTTTATAATACAAGTCATTAATCTAGAAACTGAATACATAACATCGAGAGTAACTGGAGGTTGACACTATTTCTATGCCTTCGTCTCGTCGAGATAACGTATGATGAAAGGATCAAATTGTACGATAACCATATCGTTGACAGGTAGCTACTTTGTTGAATCCGAATCTATCGGGTGGCCATGATGCCTTGCTAGGGGTCAATCTTGGTCTGTGTATTAGTGAGAGAATTAATTGGTGTTAATCGCGATACTATACACTGCCGATATGATGAGCAACCTATAGGTCACACACATAGAAGATAATTTAAGAGCCAAGAAGAAAGAAGGGTGTTTTCGTCTTTTTAGTCGAAAGGGTATTTTGGTAATTTTATAGTGCAATTAAATTTGCTGAGGTCATAGACTTTATTTAATTTATTACAAAAATTAAATAAGTTAAATAGTGTTCGCATATATTTAAATAAATTATCATTATTGTTAAATGATAAATATATATATATATATATATAATATATATATATATATATATATTAATATATTTATATATATATAAAATTATATATATATATATATATATATATTATTTGATTTTAATTGATGATAATTATGAATTAAAATAAATATCTAATAGGGGGTTTTGGAAACATGGGTGTCTGGGTTGGAGCCAAAGCCATTCCATATAGGAATAGGGCAAGTAAAAAAACACTATAAAAGAAAAGTGTTAATTGAAAAAAAAAAGGGAGTTTTTTATTCATTCACTATTCATTGAAAAGTGTAAAACCCTACAGCCCCTTTTTCTCTCCCACGCCAGATTTTGGTTTAGCCAAAATCAAATACTCATTTTCTTCTTTGTTTCTTGAGGCTAAGGAGGATCTACCAAATCCCTCCTTAGTTCCTTGCAATTATCTTCGTGTGGACTACGTCGGTTCGATCCTACACTTGGGTCGGTAGCAAAACACTCAAGGATAAAGCTGGAGGAGCCTCCAAACGTGCGTAAGATTATTGAACCTTGAATCTGATTTTCTGCAGATTTAATTTATATACTGTATAAACTGTGATATTATACCCAGATCTTGGTCCTAAGGAACAATCCATGTCATTTATGTTTTTTGTTTTCCACTGCGTAAGTGGGTCGTTCACTAACAGTAGATTTGTAATCATTACCTTGAATTCCTCTACTATAAATAAAGGACTCCCCCTTTCATTTTTGGGATTTTGAGATAGAAAACTCACACTTTGATTATAATCTATATTTTCAGAGCAAAGATAATCTGCGAGAACGAGACTGACTTGATATTTTATCTGAATAATCAGCCGTTGTACCTCTGCTCGTTGTTCACTATACGCGACCTCTTGTAATCTCTCATATATAAAAGAGTAGTGGACATAAGACTTGCCTTCAGTATCCAAACCACTTTAAAAATCATCTTTTATTTATTATTTAGTCTTTGCATTAGATTATCATATTTATTCACGTGTAATTTCTAAGAGCAACTTAACACTTTACACATGCGAGTCATTGGTGTCAAAATCAAGCATCAACAATTATATTATATACTGCTACATGATGAGAAGATATAGTGAAATATTATATGATTAGGTCAAGAGAAAGAAATCAATACCGCCTTAAGACGCAGTATTGAGATAATTATATTATTTTTAATTAGCTATGGGACAATTCATGTCTCTTGTTTGGAAAAGGGCAAAAACTCAGGGACAATCATCAAGAGAGCATGGGTTAAGCAAAATAATACATTAAAAAAAAAAAATTGGGGGGTGGGGGGCGAAATTTCATATTGATAAACCGAAATTCATGAAGTAAATCACAACTATGAAGGAGCTCATGATTTAAGGAATACATTCAATAAGGATTTAAATGTCGGAAGTATTAATTTATTTGAGTTTCAAAATTTAAACCAATTTTAGAGGGGTAAATTCACTAAGCTCGAAATAATGAAAATTGAAACCCAATATGATAATCAATGTTCAACAAGCCTAAAATAAATTATTAAGGGTCCATAATATAAAAATATAAAGTTGGCCAGAGTGAGAGATTTAGGCACTTAAGGGGCCAAACATGAGAAGTCTTCCTAGAGAAGTAAGCAAGCCCAAATATGTTTATTGGGGTTTTGATCTTGACCCCGAAAAAGGAAGAAGAATTCTATAGAGAAATAAAAAAGAAAGGACAGAGTAACCAATCTTCTGATACCCAGACCGCCCTTCGGCCCGTCAAGGGGACAGCTCTTGGGTTGATCGATATGAACTTTTGGACCGGTCGATCGGATCGGTGATGTCAACATGCCCAACAGGTTTGAAATCCAGCAAACACTCCAAGCTTATTGGTGTGCTGTCGTAGGCAACCAAGATTAAAACCTAAAAACACATGTAGTAGTATGAGTAAGGATCGTTCCCACGGAGAGTGTCTACCCGAGTTTAATGTTATGTGAACAAGGCTGGGGGGAGGGGGGTGTTTGAGTAAAAACAGAAACAATTTCAGGAAAAGCAATTCAACCTAAATTACCGAAATCAATCAAAATAACGAAACTTGGTCTAAGTCAACATCCACCATCGGAATCTTACAATTGATCATTGATGCAAAAATAAATCATTTCTTACTTTGAGTATTCACCGTTGGAACTATTTTCTTATCTCTCCTTAGTTGTAATTAATTAGGAAACAAGCAATCTAATTAATCTTACTACTAAACAACCCTAGATAAGCGCTGACGATTTAATCTAGTGGCAGCCTTAAGACCTAGAGAGATCGATGAAGCTAAACAACACAAACAAAAGCGCTTGTATTTAATTCAGTCAAATGTTCTTCTTAAGACTTAATAATTCCTGACGCAGCAAACTTTTAAACCTTAATTACTTCACAAGTTAAAGGGATCAAACAATTACGAATTTGATATCTAACTTAGCAGTAGATTACAACAAATAATAAACTAGTAGGCCTCCTAGTAATTAAATGAAACAATCATGAAAATAAGCATAGAAGAACATCCAATACTCAGAAAATATATTGAACACTAAAAACAGATAGATCTCACAGTTTTATTGATTCCGAGGTCTCCGTTTCCTTCGATCAAGTTATAAAAATTAGCTACTCATGGCCATCACGAAAATCAAAAGAGAAAATTCCAGAAGAGAGAAGAGAGAGGCATGTGTGATATCTCAATCTGATCTCTCTCTCTTCTTAAAGATATCCAATTCAAATTGAAGTACTTGAATTCTACTAAATCTCCTCAAAATATTCTAATATCCTAAAATAAAATTTATCTAATCTAATTCTAATTAATTGAAAATAAAATAAAATATGAAAGTGGTGTTTCCAGTTGTAATTTATGTGCAACAAGTCTTTAAAATCTTCCAATAATAAACTGCCTAATTGACTTGCATGATAGGGCAGAATGTTCCAGAAAGTCGGCAGTGCAGGTGCGTCAATTTCAAGCCCGATTATAACCTTGATGCAGTGAGTATCTCTCCAAACTCAAAACATGAAAGTTTTATATCTATTTCTTAGGGTTACACAACATTTTTAATCATATCAATCGGAGCTCGGATGAGAGAGTTATGCCTAGATTACCAAGCGATGTCAAAACTATCTAAATTCACCTAATTAGTTCCGTTTTGCATTTAACGCCTCTATTTGCCTCCTAAATCAAAATAGAATAATAATGAGTACATTTAGGCAACAAATAAGTATAAAAGACTAGACATTAAGGGGGTGTAAATATGACATTTTGCATTCTCATCAAATTCCCCTACACTTAGCTTTTGCACGTCCTTGGGCAAACTAATTCAAACAAACACTACACTCAAGTCATATCCAGAACAGCATCATCTCAAGTCATATCAAGAACACCATCATGATGCATAAGCAACAATATTTAATCCATGCATATTCATACCTAACTTAGGCAGGAACAAAATAAAATAAAGTAGAGTTAATGACATTCATCTCTTTTCATCATTTTCCACAATTACTCTCAATCTGTCAATGCAAACAAGGAAACTAATCACAACCAATTCATGTACAATCACCTCTCAACTTTTTCCTCAACTGTTTCTCTTTACTACTACAAACTGGGTAGCAAACTAGGGATATATTATACTGTTTTGAAAAAGAATGAGTGCATTTTATGCTCCATCTCATTTCATGGTTGTGTTTATGAGTGAGTGCGTTTTACACTCCATCTCGAATCACCACATACCTTTCTTTTCTTCTTCCTATTTGCTTAAACCCAAATTTAGGACTAGCTTAAAAGAAACAAATTTTCTTTTTTAAGGGTTTTTATACACTCCTCAATCATGCTTCGTCACCAAGTTCACACAACTTATCAAGACATATTGTTTCAAAACTACAAAGATTCAAATCTGATTAAGTCTATTTTATAAATATTGCTAACATCCTAAGTCAAGGAATATGCTCAATAACAAAGTCAAGTTACTATTTCATGCATCACTAGACGTTCAAAGACATGACCTAAAGCATAAACCTTCCTAAAAACAAAAAACTATTTGTTTTTTTTTTTTTAACAAATTAAAACACAACCTAAATCCCCTCCCCCACACTTAAAACTGACATTGTCCCCAATGTAAGATGAAATGCAAAGAAAAGGCAAAAATAACCAAAATTTAAATGAAAGAATAAGAAAACAAACTCCCCTTGGGTTGCCTCCCAAACAACGCCTTTGTTTATTGTCGTTGGCTCGACTCAAGGCTTTCCTTCTTGCGATGCACTGAGTTTACTTGAGATGATCACCGGTAACGTTCTCCGTCTCCAAGGAACACGTACTTGAGGTAACTAGGGAAAGGCTTCAAATCTGGAATGGGTGACTACAAAACAGAGGGTAAAGGCCTCTCGTTAGAAATTGGTAATGCAATATAAGGAATGTTACCTGACTGCTGTAACTTTGGAGAATCATTCAACGCTGCAATAGTTTCCTGCAAATTAGTACTCAAGGCTAACTCCTCATTCTCTTTCTCAAGATGCTTACTAATGGTAACTTCCAATCCATCATCTCCATCAAGTTCAAAAACTTCCTGTGCTAAAGAATCAATCACATCAATAGAATAAACAGGATTGTCATCATCATCATCATCAGGATATTTCATGGCATCATAAATATTAAACTTAACGATTCGACCATCAAATTCCATGGTAAGTATGCCACTATGAACATCTATCTTAGTCTTGGATGTTTTTAAGAAGGGTCTTCCTAACAAAATTGGAGCAGTTTGATCACCATTTTCCATATCAAGCACATAAAAATCAGTAGGGAAAACTAAGTCATTAACTTGTACTAGAATATCCTTAACTACACCCTTAGGATAGGCATTTAATCTATCAGCCAATTGAATCACAACACCAGTTTTATTCAAAGGTCCAAGTTTCAAAGAAACATATATAGAATATGGCATGACATTTATAGAAGCTCCTAAATCTATCATGGCCTTCTCAAACATAGTGTTACCTATCGTACAAGGGATAGTAAACATACCTAGATCTTTGCACTTCGCTGGAAGTTTTCTCTGAATCACTGCAGAAACATTCTCTCTTACTCTCACCTTTTCACACCCCTTAAGTTTATGTTTCCTCTTAATTGTACACAGTTCTTTCAAGAATTTAGCATAAAGAGGTATGATAAGCATTCATAATATCTATATATTTGTTATATTTCCTCATGTTTTAATGGTTATAAATGCTTAAATCTTGGATTTTGATTATGTTTCGTATTTTGTGGAGTAGATTAAGGAGTTAAATCAAATTGAATTCAAAATCTAGAGATTTGGAGAGAAAAAATCGGAGCTCAAAAAGAGATACATTCCAGAAGCGGATTTTGCTTAAAGCATGGGCACGTCCTGTTTTCCCAGAATGTTCACAAAAGTAGTTAGCAGATAAAGCGTGGGCGCGCCTTACTGGATCTGAGATTTTTGACCTAGGATTACGAATTTGTTGGAGAAAAAGATATGTATGATAGCTGGAAAGATTTATTTACCCTTTCTTAATCTCTAGGATTTGCCAAGACTCCCTATTTTGGTGGGATTTGCTTTTAATTAGTTTCCTGATCTAGATAGGATAACTATTATTAGATGGGTTATAAATAGGGAGATTATTCACAAGAAAAGGGACATCTATCTCTACCTCTCTCTCTTCTATTTTCTTTAGGTGTTCTTTTAAATTATGTGTAGCTAAATACTTTTCTTCCAACTGAAGGATAATTGAAGTTTTGGTTCTTCAAGGATTGTGAGATCTAAATAATTTTTAGTGTTCTTTTATTTCTTTACTATTTATATATCTTCTATGTTTATTAACAATTATTGTCTTGATTGATTGATGCAAAGGGCCCGTTGTTCAATTATCAGGTTGATAAATTGCCATTTAGAACTTTAAATCCGTAATTGTTTAAGTTTTCTAATATTAGTGGTGAAATAACATAGTTGATTATAAAGAGATTTTCAATTTATGTTATGAAGATGTATAATCTAGTCTAAATGAATCGAGCTTGTGTATTTGTTGGCTAGAATTGGTAGTCTCTCTAATTATTAATGCTGTCGA